>NC_060275.1:120177912-120194273 GCF_021613505.1 Equus quagga
GGACAGCTCCCGGCCTCCAGCGAGGCGCTTCAGCACCTGGACAGCTCTCTGGACATTGGCTGAGCCGCCTGCCTGTCTGATGGCCTTTGACAGGGTCACAAAGGCTGCTGGGAAGGTCGGAAGGGGTCGCAGGGGGCCTGGGGATGTCAGGGGAGGCCCAGGTAGGAGAGGGTGGGGCTCGCACCAGGGCTGTAGCAGGATTGATTCTTTCCCTTCGCTCTACATCTGGGAGCCATCGGAGCTTGTGTGCTTCACCTGTGTGCTTCGTGTGTTTTTCCCAGGCATTACAGAGCAGGTGTGGAAAGCAGTCCTAAGGTTGTTGAGAGCACAGAGGAAGCACGTGACCTGTCTTAATTACCACAACCCTGCAAGGAACGTCATTACTCTCTCTAGCAAGAGGGGGCCCCTGATGCACAAGAGGCTAAGGAACACCTCGTAGTCACACAGCTGGTCGGCGGGTGGGAGGTGACCTTGGTGGGCATTCCCTCTTCCATCACCCTGTGAGAAAGCCCCACTTAGTCGAGGACACTAACGTCAATCATGAATGCTGGACCACCTAACCCTTCCAGGACTTGGATGTGTTGACTCAAAAACCATCTGAGGGGCACAGTTTTAGGCAGGGGTGGGTGGGGAGACAGACTGAGGCAGAGAACTCACTCTTATACAGGTCGCTGTACAGAGGATTGGTGCAGGCTCTCTACTCTCTGCCTCATCCATCTCAGCTCCCGTCTTTATTATTTCTTCCTCCTGCTTTCTTTGGGTTACTCTGTTATACTTTTGCTAACTTCTTAATTTAGACCTTGGACTGTTAATTTTTAACCTTTCTTCTTTTCTAATATAAGCATTCAAGGCTATGAATTTCCCTCAAAATACCCTGTTGGCTGCATTCCACAACTATTAACGTAATATTTTCCTTATTATTTAGTGTAAGTGTATTTTAATTTTCATTGTGACTTCTTCAACTCGTGAGTTTTTTAGAATCTGTTTTTGAGTTCCCAGATATATGAGGATGTTTAATTCATCTATTTGTTATTAATTTCTAAATTAATGCCTTGTGCTCAGACCTCTATGCTACCTATTCTTTGAAGTGTGCTGAGTACTTGAGCCACTTTAGGTAGTTGTCTATTCCCCACTGTTGATACACAATTCTTCTGTCCACTAGATTAGGCTTGTGACTGTGTGGGTATGGGGTCTGTGGATCCATGGTTGTTGTCAGTTCTGAGGACTTTGCAGCCACACCTTCAAATCCTGCCTCTTGCCTTCCTCTGTTTCACTTTGGGGCTCTAGGGTGTGAGGCTTGCCCTGGGTCCTCCAAGTCTCAAACTCTTTCAGAATTTTTTAAAAAGTTTTATGTCTCAGCTGCTCAGTTGTACAACACACTCTTGTCATTAGTGCACAGATGGCTACTTCTTGTTTTTTTTTTATCTACAGGACAAAATAAACCCTGTGAACCACCACACGAAAACTGCACATTCATAGTAACATCCACCTCCCTGTCTGCCCCCTCCCATCCATCCCTGAAGTAAAGGACCTTCATCTAGATGGATCTTTCCTTTGTCTCTTTTACTATATAGTTTTGTGCATCTATGGACATTCCTATATTCCTAAAAAGTAGATTTTTTGGTTTCAGTTGCTTTTAACTCTATGAAAAAGGCGTCATGCCAATTGACTCTTTTGAGTTCGTTTTCCCACTTGCTCACATTACAGTACCTCATCCTCCTCTTTGTGTTTCCTATTCCCACAGTTCAGTGGGCCTTTGAAACTGTGGGCTTATAGTTTTCATCAAATTAGGAAATTTTTTGGCTACCATTTCTTCAACATTTTTTCTACCCACCCCTTCAAGGGCTGAATCGCACATACTTTAGGCCACTTTAATTCTCTTTCCTCTATCTCTTTTATTTTGTGTGCTTTCTGTTGCTTTTTGTTTCAGTTCACTAAATTTTTTTCCTCTGCAATGTTTAATCTGCTGCTAATCTCACCAGCATATTTATCATCTCATACATTATAGTTTTATTCTCTAGAAACTCAATTTGGGTCTTTTTATGTCTTTCATGCCTCTACTTCAGTTTTTAAACGTAGAGAGAACAGTTATAATCACTGTTTTCATGTCTTTATCTGCTAAATCTAACATTGGTGTCAGTTCTGGGTCAGTCTCAGTTGATTGACTTTTCTCTGGGGTTGAAATTTTGCCTCTTATTTGCAATTCTGGTAAATTTTTTTATTGGATTCCAGATACTGTGAGTTTTCCCTTGTTAGATGCTGGATATTTCTGCATTTGTTCCGGGATGTAGCCAAGCTATGTGGAGATGGTGTGATCTCCTAGGGACTTGCTTTTTCAGATTTTTTATGTGGGACCAGAGCAGCACTTAGTGTCAGGCTCATTATTTCCATTGCTGCAGCGACACCTTTGTGAGTGCTCTGCCCAGGGCCCCACCAGCCATGACATGCTCAGTCTGCTAGAGGGAGCAGGTCAGCTCCCAGCCCTGTGCACATTTCATAGACTGTTCCCATGAATCTCATTGGGCGATTCTTTCCCGGACCTTGTGCACCCTGAGTATGCAGCTGAACGCCTGGGGGACCCTGTGCAGTTACTGGGGCTCTCGGTGCAGTTCTCTCCCCTCTGGACTCCATCCTGCGAGCTCCAGCTGCCGTGGTCTCCCCAGCACTCGTCTCCACAGAGTTCACTGCCCCTACCTGGGCTCCCCCTTCCCCTTGCTGCAACCTGGAAATTCCTTGAGGCAGCAAGCAGGGACAATTGGACAGCTCACTAGGGATCACTGCCCTTTGTCATCTGATGTCCTGTGTCTTGAAACCATTATTACACACACATTTTGATCATTTGGGGTTGATTCAGAGGGTAGAGTAAATTCAGTCCCTGCTACTCCATCTCGACCAGAAATATCTTTATGTGTAATTATAGTTCATTCACTCTGACGGCCACACAACATTTCATCATGTGAAGGACCACAGTCAGCCATTCTCCACCTTGCATTCTCCACCTCGCGTTCTCTACCTCGTACCTGCCTTGTTGTGTTACGCTTCACTGACAGCTGTATTTTTTACTTCATCTCTGAAAATTACATTTGGTCCACCTGTGTCTTGTGAAATGTGCATCCTTGTAGGTTGCATACATCACTTTTTAAAACATCTCTTACATAGCTGCCCGATAATCTGACAGTCACAGCCTCTCTGGTCTGTGGGGGTCTGAATTAAACTTTCTGGTTTCTGCTGACCTCACTTGGACAGAGCGGGCTGCCATCTGTTTCTGGGCTTCCTTCTTTTCAAGCTTATACCTTGGTCCTAATCTGTGAGAATTCTGAGAGGCCCCAAAGCATGCCTTCCTCCAGAGAAGTCCCCTTCTGCTGCTTTCCGTGCCAGGACAGAGGACCACTTCACCTCCAGGGGCTTGGGCTCAGAGCTTGGCCCCAAGTGTGGCTCCCCTGTCACCACTGGTCTGAAGTATGGTGGTCACCACAGAGTTGATGCTCTCCGCTCTGGATACTGGACCCCTCCTGGGCTCCACCAGCCCCTTTCGCCTCGCACCACACCACACCTGGTTCAGCATGCACTGGAGGCCCAGTCGGTGGAGGGAGTGTGTCCTAACCAGGACTGGAGATGTCCCTGCATGTCGCCCCAAAGGGGTGTGACCAGCACAGATTCAGCATCTTCCCATCCCCGGCGTGGCTGTGTCAGAAGTCAGGCCTGCAGGCTCTTGTTTTGAAATGTTTGAAAAACACAGTTCTTGCCATTTAGTGTGATCGAATGGCGTGTGCTCAGAGTAGGCTGAACGAACAGCTGCATAATAGCAGAGATGACATTTGCTGGACGACTAAATAGCCCTCCTGTTGATCTCATCCATCCCCGGCGGTAAATGAGGCTGCTCCCGTGCCCGCCTGGGGTCACATGGAGCAAGACAGAACTGCAGGAATCTGAGGCCCCAGGAAAGTGCCGTGGGCACCAGGGGGCATCACAGGTCACATGCCAGCCAGCAGGAGTGCCCTCTGCGGCCAGCCCCAGGTTTGCCGTGCCCACTGTTGGTCCGCCTGGCAGCTGACATCACGCTGGCTGTAGCTGTGCTGGCTGACGTCTCTGTCAGCAGCGACTGATTGATATAACGGTAAAATGGGCTTCAGTCTGAGATGCCCCAGGAGCAGGGCTGGGCCAGCCCCCTGCTGAGCTCCCCGGTCGTGTAGCCACAGCCTTCTGCTCTGCCAAGGTGTCTCTCAGCTACAAGCTGGTCGTCGGCCCAGGAGCCACCTTCATCCAAGTAGTTTCTGTTTTCTGAATAATCCCTGTTTTCTTTCAGTTTCGCCACTGGCTCGTGGTGTAGAGGGGAGCAGAGAAGGACAACCCACAGGGCGGCTGTCCCACCGTGGGAGAGACACAGGCCAAGGAGGAAGCTCTAAGTCTCGAGAGAAAGGAGGGCTGCTTCCATTCTCACTTCTCCTCCACTGGAGACGCATGGGCTTTGCCTTCTGACTACTCACACCTCCCTGTGCTCTGGGAGAGGATGTGCGCCCGTCCCAAGTTGCTGTGATAACACACCGTAGATCTGTGCCTGTCCCCACAGGTAGAAAGCGTCCGAGTTGTGTCCTATCCGTGTCGAGCCGCCCCCTTCCCCCTCGCTTTACCCAGGGGCTGCCCAGGCACGGGTCTGGCGGCCCTCATGTGTTGAGGAGAAATACGATAATTGTAGACGCTCTCTGCTGAGAATCCTGGCATTCGCATAGCTCCCTGGACCATTTATTTTGCTCATATTAGAAAAGCCAAGTATCCTGTCTTGTCTAATTGTGGAGAAGGTGAAATGGAAGAAACCGTGCAAACGGCGAGAAAGTGGGCCACACATCTCCGTGTCACTCACACAGTCTGTGCTGAGCCCCCTGGGTGGGTCCTGGTGTGAGTGATGGGGATGCTGTTTATTTCCATGTAGCTGAGACAAACAAAACTCCATGGAATTGTGTGGGCTGCCACCTCTCCTGCCCACCAGGGGTGTCGCCATCAGCTCATGGTCAGCTCACCATGGATCCCCTGGCTGCAGGGGAAAGCAAGCTCCCTGCGAGCAGGAAAGCAGTCCCACTGGCTGGACCCTGACCACGCAGAGCCCCTGGGGCAGGCCTCCTGGAGACCCCACCAGGGCAGCCTCGAGCCCTGACCTGGGGAGGAAGAGCCCATCAGAGTTTTATTTCTCTCCAGCACACATCACATCAATAACACTTTCTGTGTTAGGGAATGGCTTTTTAAAATCACATTTACCTGTGAATCAAAACCCATGCTCAGAGTGCAGAGTCGGTTTCTGACATTCTGTTTCTGACGTTCCGGGTTTTGTGGACGAGAACGTTAGCCATATGAGGTGAAGACTGTTGGCCAAGGGCTGCTGTCCCCAGCACACTGGCGTCTGTCCCCAAGGGAAGAGTGGCTGTTGGGAATCGGACGCAGCGCACCATTGAAGGTGCACCAGGAGCTCGGCTCTGTGCCCGCCACAGGGAAGTCGCGCTGCGCATTCTGCTGACACAGGCCCTTGGGGAACCTGCTCAGCCGTCCCCAAGGTGGACCTCAGCCCAGGGCCCGTGGAACTGGCCACTCAGGGAAGCTTTAGCTTGTTGACCAGAGTTGTTTGCAGTTGTGGCCAAGAGGACTTGGTCTGCCCTCTCAAGGAGCATTGAGTACTCTGTGTAGAAAACCAGTGTTATCTGTCTGTCTGTCTCCATAGTCAGCATCTGTGTGGGTTACCACTACCAATAAAAGCTATGTGGGAAAACGGCCGTGGCTGTGTGGACACTTTTTCGCTCGACCCCATTGGTCTGCTGGGCGGCTGCCACGGGCTCACAGCTCCCACCCCCTCACGAGTTCTCCTTCGCTGGGCTCCTCCCCGCCCTGGGGAAGCATAGCCAGGGGTTCACCCGGCCCCTCCCCAGGGCTGTGTCTGCAGGTTCCCCCTGTGCACACAGCTCAGCACTATCCTGTCCTGCCTCTCTCGAGCTCTCACCTGCCCGAACAGCTCCCCTGCGGCCTCCCCATGTACCCAGACTCCAGCCCTGCGGTCTGACTACCACCACTCAGCCCAAGCGTATCTCTGGGGATGTGCCACCAGAGTCCTGAGTGGTTCCCTGCCCTTGGCCCCTAAGAGTGTCCTATTCAGTGGCCAGAGGGGCTCTTCTAGACACTGGTCAGCTCAGGCCACGGACCAGAGACTTCTGTGGTTTATCATTAGAACCACAATAAACACCAGTGCCCCTACTGTGACTTTCATGATAGATACTAGTCACTCCTGCCAGGCCATGACCCCCATGATAGGACACTGGTCACTCCCCCAGCCCACATGATCATTCTCACCCCAGGTTCCCAAAAAACATCCTCTCTTCCCTTGGGTCTCACTCTCCCAGGGACCATGGGAGCCACACAAAGTCCTCCTGTTGGCTCCACCCCACTGGCCATGCTAGTGAGCCACATCTCAACCATCCAGCACATCCTGGTGCTTCTTCCCTGGGATGCCCTCTGCCCCTTGGCTGTGGCCTTCCCTTCCCAGCTCCCGCAGGTGTCTCCATCTCTCTCAGCCTCTGGATGTCAAAGGGGAAGATGGAAGATGAACCATCCCGACAGACCCCGGCCTGGCCATCAAACCGGCCCTGAGGGGATTGAGTGAGCTGGTAGGACCTCCATACTGCCAAGTCCCCTCTGCTCCAGGGCACCAGGGGCCTTGGGAGCAGAAGTCATCCACTTTGACTGACTGTTTGTGGCCTCCGTGGGTGCGGGCAGGACCCTGACCTGTTCTGTTCCAGCTGTGCGCTCGTCCAGGTGTAGCGTGGGCACCTGCAGACCCCGGGAGGAGTTTGTGAAACGATGGCCTGATTGTGGCCACAGCCTGAAGGGCACTGAGGGCAGAGGCTCCATCTAGCCCCACATGGAAGCTTCCAAGTGTCACACACCAGGGTGGGAACAGCCTTGGAGCGGGAAAGATGTCCCACAACTCCCAGGGGCCCGGTTGTCCTTCCTTCATATCCCCTGGCCCACAGGGACACATGAGCCTGCATGTGCACAAACACGCCATGCATGCTGCATATGTCACACACATACACACACAGACACTTCTGCTGCACACGTCATACACACACACGGACACACACACCACACCTACACGTGGGATCACCTACACACACACATACACACAAGCTCACACGTGGACACATGCACACACCATGCATCTGCACACATCACACGTGAGCATGCATGTGCACACGTGCACACACACAGAGATACTCTCTCACTGGGTCCACGCAATCAGCAGAGATCCTAGTGGTGAGCTGGGAACAGCCTTGGTACTCAGTGCCTCTCTGGACAGTCCCAGGGAGTTGGTTCCACGGAGCCAGGCCACCCCAGAACTGCCGACAGCTCTTATCTCCGCAGCCCTGGTTATGACTGGAGTTTCCTTGGTGTCCTGGCCCCAAGTGTCTGGGCTGGGGCCTTGCCTAGGCAGTCAGCTGCACAGACAGCCACACACTGCCCAAAGCCGTGCCACATATGGAAGTGATGAAGGCCTTATACCCTGAATATGCAAAGAACTCCTACAAGCAATTAAAAAAAAAAGAGGGACAATCCAACAGGAAAACAGGCAGGAATCTCGAGCGGGCATGTAGCAGAGGATGCATGTCAACACGGTCGATGAGCCTACGAAAAGATGTTTGAACTCATTGGTGATCAAGGACGTGCAGGTAGTGGCTTAATACCTCCCACTCACCACACCAGCTGGAGTTGAGGAGTCCGTCCCCCGCCGCCCCCAGAGGGCCCCAGGGACTCTGATGCATGTCAGGTGAGAGAGTAAATTTCACAGCGACTTGCGAAAGTGCTTCCACTGTCTGGGAAGTTGAACATCAGTCGCAGAGGCTGCTGGCGCCCCATCCCATTGCATGTGGTTTCCTGCCATCAGGTGTGAGCCATTCCCCACCTGCACAGTTGTACCCTATCAGCTCACACCTGGACCACCCCAGGGACTTCCCTGGGTGACTGGCCCCTCACCCAGACACGCCTGGGATGCAGGCCCCAAGGGTAGTCTATCGCCATCACTGACAGGTCCAAGTATAAGGCAGATCGTGCCCCAGGGCTCCCCATGGGCCAGGCTGGGCTCGACCTCCCCAGAAACCCCCCATCCTCAGCCCTCCCTCCTCACCCCATTTCCTGTGCTTCCTCCCCCTTTTCCCCTTTCAGCTTTGCTTCTCAGCAGCTCTAGCCTGAGAAGGGGCACATCCTCAAATGCAGCAATTCCACCTCCAATCGTGTGCCCAGTGGATCATCCACACACGTCTGTCAGGACACACGTGCAGCAGCGTTCCTGATGTGAACCCCGAAACAACAGGAACACTGGTCAGCGTTGGGGTGAGTATCTTTCAGCTCAGCAAGGGAGGACCTGTTAGCAGATGGCATTGGCTATGGGGTGGCATCAACAGGTTAATTTATGTCCCCAGAAAGAGAGATTGAAGCCCTAACCCCAGCACCTCGGGAAGTGACCTCATTTGGAATATGTCTTTATTATTGTCTTGGTGTCACCTCAGAGAGTATTCCAGAGCATCAAGTTTCTGCTGCCCCATATGCTCATCAACACAAGTTATCTTCTAAAGGCAGCTATTGTGGTGGGTGTGAATGGGTGTTCCCAGGCAGGAAATACATTTAACAGGACGTAACTCTTTAGGTTAAGCTGAGGTCATCTTGGAGTAGGGTAGCCTTAATCCATAGGATTGGTGACCTTATAAGAAGAGGAGAGACACAGAGACACAGAGGGAGCAGAAGGCTATTTAGAGACGGGGACACACTGGGGAGACGGCCGCAAGACGACCACGGGAGAGACTGGAGGTAAAGCAATCACACTCAGGATTACTGGTCACCACCAGAAGGTAGAAGAGAGGCTGGAGCAGACTCTCCTTAAGGGCTCTGCAGAGGGAACCAGCCCTACTGACACCTCGATTCCAGACTTCTGCCCCCAGAACTGTGAGAGAATGAATTTCTGTTAAGTCCCCTGGTTTGTGATGCTTTGTTACAGCAGCTCCAGGAAACCAACACAGGTGGTGAGTCTGTCCAGGATATCAGAGACAGTGGGCCACCCTGAGGGGGAGTTCAGGTCCCTGAGACCACACTCCAGCCTCCAGTCTAATAGGACACCTCTCCCAGCTTCTCATCTCCCTGCCCTGCACCTCCCACTTGTTCCCTTTGTCTAGAACACTCTCCTTTCCACTCCCACCCCCCACTTCCCAACCACTGACTCCCAAAACCTCTCCAGCTTCTCTTGGACATCACCTCTGGAAGCCTACTCCAACCCCTGCTTGTAGGTTCAGCCCCTGGTCAGTGCTCCTTGACCCCCCACTCTCCCCAGGTTTCCCCAGCAGGTGTTGCATGGAGGGGAGAGTGCTCATTGTTTCTCTTCCCAGTTTGTCTGGGAGCTCCCCAGGATCAGGGGCTGAGTTGGTCTCATTTATTTCTGCCAGTGTTTTGAGTAGACCTGGTACACAGTAGACAGTGGCACTTAGTATATATTTACTGATAGATGAGTTAATGGGTGGGTGTTTAAATGGATGAGTGAGTGGATGAATAGATGGGGGGTTGGTGGATGAGTGTATTGGTGGATAGAAAGATGGATGGATAGAAGGAGGAAGGGGAGAAAGGAGGAAGGGAGGAGTATAAGAAAGAATGGTGGGTGGATGGATAGATGAATGATGGAGGGATGGATGAATGGATTGGTGTGTGGATGGATGGCTGATGGGAGGGTGGTTGGGTTGATGAGTGGATGGATGGGTGGATGAATGGTGAATGGATGGATTGATGGATGATGGATAGATGGGTAGACGGATGGATGGACAGGTAGGTAGATGAACAGTGGATGGATGGATATGTGGTTGGATGGTTGACGAGAGGGTGGTTGGGTTGATGGATGGATGATGGATGGATGAATGGATGGATAGATGGGTGGATAGACAGAGTGGGAGTGGGGTGTTTGAACAGGGGCATAGATGGTGGAAGGTCCTGTATTAAATCTAAAAGTCTGTCATTCTGGTCCAATCTCAAAACCCCCTGTGGGGCTAGACATATGAATGCTGTATTTGGCATTTGTTCCCCAAGGAGTCAGGCTCTTTAATACTGTTAATTTCAAAACACCTGCAGAAGTGTTCTCCTGCCGCGCTAACCTGGTGCAGAACCCGAGCTCCTGGGAGGGGAGAGCCTGCAGCGCCCCTTCGTCCTGGTGGTGGGAGCTCAGTCCCTCCGCCCACACTGCACTTTACCATCGGATTTGCACACTTCGCCCAGTGACCTTTAGACACAAAGTCTGGGTGTTAAAGCCCAGAAAAGCCGTGTGCTGTTTCCTTTGAGAGAAGCATTTTAATAAGGGTTCAGGAACGGTGAAATTGGTGAATTAAAGGCTAAACGGATTCCTCTATGTTTGGCTTTTCTTGTTTTCACTCCGCAATCCCCTGTAATCTCTGCAGATGCGTCTGACCAGCCAAAGCTCGAGGTCCGTACCTGTCTCCTGATTCCTGGCAGCAGAGGAAAGGCCGCCTCGCCTGAGGCAGTTAATTAGCAAGTGCTGTGTTCTGTGGTCCCCACGGAAGATGCTGCGATGCCCTGACCTTGAGGGACCTGCCTGCTCCCTCCTCCTCCCGAGGACCCGGTCACAAACAGCCGACAAAGCCCGAGGCCTGGTGCCGCCCAGCACATCAGGTCCCACAAACCACCTGCCCGGGCACTGGGGTGTCAGCTGGCTGTGGGGAAGGCTCACCAGGAGCTGCAAAAACAAAACAAGAGCCCACAGCCACTCACCAGCCCCGCTGCCCGGTGCACAGCTTCCGGGCAGCCCGTGAAGCCCGATGTGAGAGGCACCACCCGCGCCACGCCCAGCAGCGCTGGTGCCCTGACAGCGTGGGGAGTGTCAGAGTGCTGCAATTTAGTGAGTCGGGATTGATTTTTCTTTTAATTTCATAAAATAGAAAATATCCATCAGTGCCCTTGAGCGGTTTTGTGAAACGTGTGTCGGGCGTGTGCATGTGTGTGAGACACAGAGACAGACAGGGAGAGAGAGGGGAGAAGGGAGGGAGGGAGACACAGGCCTTTGCAAGTGGGGGTCAAAGACTTAGGGGCCTTGCCTTAGGCAGGGTGAGCGACCACCCTAGTCTGCCCAGCTCAGCCCTGGACGGTTGGTCACCTTGGTCCAAAGCCCCCACAGCCCCCACTCTGCCCCTCGGCACAGGCTGGTGGCATTTGGGGCCTTGAGTTCGGGAGGAGGGGCCCCTGTGTCCCAAGGAGGGAGATAGCGGGGGGCGGACTTGAAGGCAGACTGTGCTTGTCCCAGTGTGTCCCTGGGTGACTGGAGAAGGTGGCAGCCACTGTGTGTACACACAGAAGGGCCCGGGTGTCCCAGTGAACTGGGGGTGCTGAGTTACCCTGTTTCCCTGGGCAGGACGCCTCACAAACTTTAGTGTGTAACCTGCACTGCTGTCTACAGTGGAATCAGGAGCTCAGTGAGGGCCAGGGCCACAGGTCATGGATGCCAGAGCAGCCAGCCAGGTGTCGGCAGGTAACAGAAATAGGCCCAAACCAGCCCAGGTGTAGACAGGTAACAGAAAAGAGCATAGACCAGCCTGGTGTGGACAGGTAACAGAAATGAACATAGACCAGCCAGGTGTGGACAGGTAAGGGCAATGAGTGTAGACCAGCCAGGTGTGGACAGGTAAGGGCAATGAGTATAGACCAGCCAGGTGTGGACAGGTAACAGAAATGAACATAGCCCAGCCAGGTGTGGACAGGTTAGGGCAATGAGTATAGACCAGCCAGGTGTGGACAGGTAACAGAAGTGAGCATAGACCAGCCCAGGTGTGAACAGGTAAGGGCAATGAGTGAAGACCAGCCAAGGTGTGGACAGGTAAGAGCAACGAGTGCAGGTGCTGCTAATTTTAGAGAACTGTCAGATCTCACAGACATGCGAGTCCAGCGTTGGACAAAATGTCTGATTTTTTTTCAAGAAGCTAGAAATTTAGGCTTGTATTGAAGTATGGGCAGCCGTATTAATCAAGATTCTTGGTGGCAGCAGTGGCAGTCACCTCTACCGGACCAGGAGGACATGGGATCACTCACCAAGGCCCCCAGGAACGGCTGAGAGGCTGGAAGGGGACACGGGGAGCCACCCTGGGTGGGGCAGCCCTACATCCCTCTGGCTGCCCTCTGACCACAGCAGAGGAGACCGGCTGCCCCCTCCCCATGGCCCCCGCCCTGGTCACAGCCATGCCTCCCACAGCCACCACCACAGCCTCAGCCACAGGAGCCCCCCTCCCCCAGGTGCACAGGAGGCCAGTGGGCGCTGCTGGCACGTCCCAGCCACCCTCCAGGAAGCCGAGCAGGAAGGGTCCGCCCCCACCGCAACACCCCCGTGATGGCTGCACTATGTGCGCTCTGCCAGCTCGCTGCCCCTGGCACTGGGTCCCGGGCAGCATCCCTTGCGGTGCTGAGGTCCCAGGGGACTTGTGAGGGTGGGGTCCTGGGCCCAGCCAGTCATGCTGTCGTTTCTCGTGGCTTCACCCAGCGGGGCCATCCTGGAAACACAGGACGGCTTGTTACACAGGTTTGTGTTTGAGCTCGGAGATGAGAGAACACACCTCGGAAACAATGTGGTTCTGACTCTCTGACCCCCGCGGGCTGCACGTGTCCACCCACGCCCTCCTGGACCTTCTTCTCTTTCCCCTGCCTGGCCTCCCTTTACCGTCTCGGGGCGCTTAGATGAATGCAGGGGCCGTCGCCACACTAGGGAATTCCGCCCTGAGTGGCAGTGCCCCTCTCAGTCGGGGTGACATGGGCGGGGGAGGGGCTGTCCCTGTGGGTACTCCAGCCCAAGGGTCCTCTGAGTTCACCCACCCAGCGGATAGATGACGTAAAGAAAATACTGAGAACGCTATTTGCTCAGGAAACTTATTCTTCCAGATTGAATGCAAAAAGCCTACGTTTACATAACTGAACTTTACAAATCAAGCCAGTATTGACTCGTGCCCTGACCTATTTCTCTAGAATTTAAATAACTTTACTTATTCCAGGAGCTACGTCCCTGTTTCCTTAAAGTTATACGTTGTGTTGATGAAGGGTTCCGTCAGACAGAGCATTCTATTGGGTTAAAACCTGAATTGTGGACGTATTTACACGGCGCCCCCTTTTCAATTGCCCGGCCGCAGCCGCCCGTTCCAGCTGGCAGAGCCCTGGGGTCCAGCCTCACCGTGAGCCCCTTCGGGGTCTGAATCAGGGTTTTTATCTGGAGTAGCTTTTCAATAAACGTATTCAAAGACGGCATTAGACCCCGTTAGCTATCAAACGTTCTACCTTTTAAGCCTTTAAGCCTTTTTCACACAGAGAACTAAATCTAAAATGTTCTGTTACACCGTGAGATGATCATTTTAAATGCTGAGAAGGAAAAAGTGCCCCGTAGTCCCCTCCCGAGGCAGCAGACTAAATGTTGGCCCTTCAAATGTGTTGCTGTGGCGTCTTGGTGCTCCGGGTTTCATCTCAGCGTTATGCTGCCGGGAGGCCGGTGTTGTGCCCTTTGTCCCTCCCTGGGGTGGAGACTTTGGTGGTTTAAGGAGGAAGTGAGGGGAAGGACGGGCTGGGGCCTGGCTCCTCCGGCCAATAACTCTGGCTCTGCTATTTCCTGGGCAAGGTTCCGAACTCCCTGTGCCTCGGCATAACCACCTGTAAATAGGGGGCTCACCATCCCCACATCAGACAGAGGTTGTTGAAAGGATTAAATGAGTTAAAATATGGAAAGCTCTTCCAAGTGTCAGGTGCTGAGAAGTCCGGGGTGACGACTCTGTGGGTGTGATGCCGTTTCCACCGGCTCTTCAGGGCGTTCCAGTTAACGAGATCATGTTTTCTATTACACTGACCGATTGTCCCTAGCACAGAGAAAAGTTGTTTTTTAATCCAATTAGTAGTTTTTAGGCTTCTGATTTTCTAATCGGAAATGCATGTGCACCTGGAACCATCGTTGACCGTTCTTTCCCCGTCTGACCATGGCAGATGCTTTGGGGACAGCGTCCCAGCGTGACGGTCACTCGGACGCACTCGCTATCACTTGGCTGAGGTGCCCGAGGCTCCACAGGTACCCCTGGGCGCTGGGACGTGGAACGCTCTGGGCTGGGGCTCTGGGGAGGTGGCTCAGCCTTTGTGGGGAGGGGCTGTGCCCCTTTCAGGAAACTGTCCCCAGCAGCCGACGGGAACTCCTCCTACCGAAGGCACGTGGCCTCCCAAAGGCTGGCACTCCCTGGGATGGAACGCCAGAGGCCTGCTGAAGGGAGGGCTTGGGGGCCCAGCTGTGGGGCCGGGGGCCCAGCTGAGCCCAGGGGCACACACGTTAGTGTTGACACTCCCACCCAGAGAGGCGATTTGCCCCGAGCCTCGACCCAATGCCCAGTTCCTGTGCAGACTGGTTTCCTCCTGGAGCAAAATGCTCCCCAGTGCTCTCCAGCTTAGGCCTCTGCTGCCCCCGTGCCCTAGCCTTCCCGGCAGGTTACAGTGCATTGTGGGTTCCAGTGACCGTCACGGCAGTGGCAGACAAACCAGGAGACCAGTGGCTGAGCAGGCTGGGACACGAGGTCCTGCCACAGCTCAGGGCAGACCGACTCCAGTCCCTCAGAGGAGAGGCCCCGTGGCGGGAGGGCCGTGTAGTTCGAGGGGCCCCTGCCGTGGCCCGTGGGCCTTCCTGTGTTCAGTTTCGGGAGCCAGCTGGGCCCCACGTGCCGTGAGGCCTTGGCTGGGGAGGACTTGGCGTGCGTGTGTTGAGTTGGGGCTGAAGAAAGTCAGCACGGCCAGGAGGCCCCAAGGGAGAGGAGGGGCAGGCAGCCCTCATGGCCTGGGGACTCCATGACCTTACCCGCACCCCTCATTCCTCTAAAGGCTGCATCTGGCCCCCCATTTGTAAGTTGAAGTGCTAACCCCCAGCAGCCATGAACATGCTCTTATTTGGAAACGGGGTTTTGCAGATGTAGTTAGCTCAGATGAGGTCCTGCTGGAGGAGGCGGCCCTGATCCAGTAGGACTAGTGTCCTTATACAAACAGGAAATTTGGACACGCGACAGATGCACACGGGGAGATGACATGTGAAGACAAGGGCAGAAAAGGGGTGAGGCTTCTACAGCCCAGGACGCCAGAAGATGACAGAAGCTGGAGGGGCCTCCCGTCAGAGCCCCAGAAGGAGCCAGCCCTGCCCACGCTGGCCTTGGACTTCCGCCTCCAGAACTGTGGTCAGGCAGCTCCAGGATACCCACAAGTCTCCTCCTTCAGTGAATACACACGACCTCCCACCAAGGGCCCCGCCCCATGAGGTGCTGCGGAGACACGGCCCCCACAGACCTGACCACACCCCAGGGGTGCACAGCCCGCCCAGAGCAACTCTTGACTCTAATAACCGTACCTGCAGATTCATGGCGCTGCTATGCTGGGAGGCCCAGAGCCTCGTGGTCTGAGCACAGCAGTTGGGATGCAGAAGAGAGGCTTCTGCTGTGATTGCAATGATGCGAAGAGCTCATGGGAAATGTGGGAGAGAAGAGGAAACAGGCTGGCATGTGCCAAGGCCCTGTGGCAGGGGCCTGAAACTTGGTGGGGTGTACAGGAGTGGAACCTCCCTGCCTGCTCTGGGGTTCCCGCCTGAAATGCGCAGACCACGTCCTTCCTGCGACAGGAGGGGTCAAGGGCAGCGTTTCCCAGCTGCAGGTCGTGACCAGTAGTGGATCAAGGGGTAATCCACACAGTGGGTAGTGACTCTTTTTTTATATTAGGAAACACCACCGCATGTTGTATGTAACAAAGGTGAGAACTGTTTCCGTTCATGTATGCGCGTTATGTGTGCACAGGACCGAGAAATGAGCTGTGTTTCCTGTCTGAGGCTGCGAGTCAGACGACAGGAAGCAAGTGGCTCCCCAGGAACCAGATCGCTATGTCTGACTGCACTGTCGATGTCCTTCCCAAAGCAACGGCTGCACCTGGGCCCTGGGACGGCCCCAACGCCTCTCACCAGTGGCTGCACAGCGATCTGGGGCCCACACCCGTCATCTCCTCCTCAGCAATTGCCAGAGGTCAGAACCCTGGGGGGCTCGAATCTCAATCCTCCTGCACCGAGGGGTGTGTACCCTGCTGGTGTTCCACATCTAAGCCTCCACGGGACCCAGGGCTGGCCCACGGCCTCCAGCTCTTGCATCTGGAGTGGGCAGGACGGCCACTGCAAAGAGAATCTCCTCCCCGTGCCACCAGTGTCACGGTCAGGAAGCCCCATTACACGTCAGAGGAGTGGGTCAGGTGTGCATATGCCAGTGCATGTGTGTATGTGCACGTCTATGGGTGAGTGTGCA
>NC_060275.1:120194283-120207451 GCF_021613505.1 Equus quagga
CTATCTGTGTGCGTGTGGGGGAGTGTGCACATGTCTATGGGTGTGTGTGCTTGCATGTGTGTGGAGGGTGTGGGCACGTGTTCACACGCACCTTGGGGTGCCTGATTAGGCTTGAAAGGTGACTGGAACTCCTTCCCAGAGGCCCTTTCTTCTCCGCACAAGTGGATAGAGAATAAAAACGAGCCAGAGGGAGGGACACACAAGGATGCACAACCACCCCTCATCAGAGAAGTCTGGAGGAAGACAGGCATTGACTGAAGGCGAAATCCGCACGCTCAGTCCGCCAGAGCACATAGCAATGAGCGGGTGCTGGCCCGTGGAGCGGCCGAGAAGCTGGACACAGGGAGCTGTGCTTGGAGTGCCAGAGGAAATACGCAGCCTCAGGGCCGCCCCAGCACGTGCTGGCCGTCTGTTCCCACTGGGAGCCTCCCACCCGCCCAGGCGCTGAAGCCCAGCCAGGGAGCCAACACTTCGGTGAGAGCTGGTGCTCACCCCCGAGGCCACGTCTGAACTCACCGCTCTGCACCTCCCTTTCCACCAGGAGCTACTCCGTGCATCCTCCTCCCTGGCGGGGCTCCCCGACCTGCATCCTGTGACCTTCGTCCTGTGCCCCATTAGGAGGAACACTGGGCACAGCCCTGGAGGAAGGGTCCTGTGGTTGTGCACAAAGCGCAGGTGGGCACCACATTACTGTGGTGTGTCAGGATACGACAAAATCACCCAACACGTACGTTTTTGTTTTTTGGGTTTTCTTTTTTTTTTGAGGAAGATTAGCCCTGAGCTAACATCTACCACCAATCCTCCTCTTTTTGCTGAGGAAGACTGGCCCTGAGCTAACATCCACGTCCATCTTCCTCTATTTTATGTGGGACGTCTGCCACAGCATGGCTTGACAAGTGGTGTGTAGGTCTGCACCCGGGATCTGAACCGGTGAACCCCAGGCCACTGAAGTGGAACATGCGCACTCAACAGCTGCGCCACCGGGCCGGCCCTCCAACACGTACGTTTTTAAAGAATGAGCTAACAATGAAATAAAGGACCATGAAGGTTTTACAGATCCTGCTAATGATGACAGTCCGTGTCGTCACAAGCTGCTCTTCCACGTCACACCTCTGGCGAGCTGTGTCAGCCACAGTAGGTGACAAGGGTCTCTACGAAGCTGCCCGTCGAGGGCTGGGGGTGCGTCTGGCCATTTGGATGGTCACTCGAGCCCTGACGAGGCTGCTGACGGGCTCGTCGTGGGCGAGGAGCTGGGGACAGCCTGTCCTCACACCATTCCAGTTGCCTTCTGTCTCTTTTCTTTGTGGGAATGACGCTAAGCTGCTGCCTCTTTTCTGAGGTTAGTTTAATTAAAACTGAATGACCTGTTTGACCAGGTGCAGATAAATACAACACACACACCCGCCCGGGCCACCTACTGGAGCCCAGCTGCCGCTCCTGTCCAGCCACAAAGGGTCCAGTGCTCCCGTCACCTTGGCACCTGGGCTCCTAACCCCCGGCCAGAGCCCCCACCGAGCCCCTCCCTCTCCTGCCCTGCACTCCCCCTCCAACCTCAGCCCCTCCCTGCCAGGCTGGTTGACCATGCACTGGGCCGAGGGTGTGTCAGCCCAGCCAGGGTGAGACGGAGGGCCACCTGACCCCAGCCTGGCCCAGGTCTCTGGAAGATGGTGTTTTGACCCTGTGCTGTGAGACAGATGGGAGTGTATGCAGAGACTGTGCCCTACTTAGGAAATTTGTTTTCACAGATATGAGTTAGCAATCCTGAAATTACTTTGTATTTATTCTAGAGCTGAGCGAGCAAGCAAACATGTAAATAATCAGAACCAGCTGCATAATTTGTGGGCCCTCATTCAAAACTCATTAAGAGTTTCAGGATGGTGACAGCAGAGCATTAGGCCAAGCCCTTTGCAGTGTGAGGCCCTGTGGATAATGAGAGTCTTGCCACTGGAGAAAGGAGCAAGAATAAGGAGAAGGAGAAGCCACAGGGGACAGGGGTCTGCACAGGGGTCAGAGTGGACTCATGGTTCGACGTAAGCACGTGCATAGACATGCAGGTGGCCAGACAGGAAGTGTGCACACAGTGCATGTTCTCAGCCCTGTGTGCTGAGAGAGCAAGACATGGTGAGCACACCCAGAGCCCAAATCAGGGTTTCTAATATCCTTTTCTAATGAGAGGCATGGCAGCTCCTTGGATAAACTGCTGATTCCAGAGCTGAGGCCAAGAAGTGCTGGGTGAACCTGGAGCATCTTATGGGACCGCAAAAAGAGGATGTGCTCCAAAGGATGGAGCAGGTGGCGAGGACACAGAAGCCAACCTGAAGGGCTCCCCAAGGCCAATCGGGCACAATCTGAGCAATAAAATGATGGCAGTGGTGGATTATTGTAATCCTCCTGTCTTGGTCCAGGCTGCCACAGCAGAACACCACAGACTGTGGGATAAGGCAACAGACACCTCTCACAGTTCTGGTGAGAGCCCCTTCCGGGTTGTAGACGGCCGCCTGCTCACTGTGAGCTCACGTGGTGGAGAGGGAGACATCAGCCCCATCCAGGGGCCCCACCCACATGGCCTCATCTAACCCTAATCACCTCCCAGAGGCCCCACGTCCTAATGCATCCTACTGGGGGTTGGGGCTTCCCCACATTTGGGGGAGACACGAACATTCAGCCCATAGTGCTATCTAATAAATGCCCACAAGTCGTAACTAAAGAGATAAGTGGGAAGGAAAGCTGATCACTCATCCTTTCAGTAGAATTCTAGTTAATAAATGCAGACAGAACGATGGAAGCAGAAGAGCCATTTGGCAAACACCACAGTAATTGCTGTTTTAGGCAAGAATCACGAAGGGATGTTAAAATTAGGCCAAGTTATTATGAGAAGTGGGATATTTGCTTAGTCTCCCCGCAAGATAATTAAAAAGAGAAGCAGTAAGTTTAGAGTGGAGAAGCCTGGCAGACACCCCCTCCCCAAGTGATCTGGGATAATACGACAGACAGCGGACATGCCAACAATGCACCTCCAGATGAGGGGCCCCGAGAAGCGCCCGGCATCCCTTCTCACATCCTGATGTGGTCGTGTGGAAACAGCAGACAAGCCCAAGCTGAGGACTGTGGGCTCAGCACTAGCTAAGAATGTCAAGAATGAGGAACTGGTCCCTCAGAGGAGACGCGGGAGACATGACGACAAAACAGAACGGGTGTCCTGGGTCGGGTCCTGGCCCAGAAGGGGTTTGGATAAGGCTGCAGACAGTTAATCGTGCTGTATTTGTGTTAATTTCCTGGTGTGAACTGTGCACTACAGTATTTGAGATGCTAGCTTTGGGGGAAGCTGGCTGCAGGTGGGCTGGGATTCTCCGTATGACTTTGGCAACTTGGTTGCCACACAAAATTGGAATTCTCCTACCTG
This sequence comes from Equus quagga, assembly GCF_021613505.1. Classification (NCBI taxonomy): domain Eukaryota; kingdom Metazoa; phylum Chordata; class Mammalia; order Perissodactyla; family Equidae; genus Equus; species Equus quagga. The sequence continues at coordinate 120,197,687 of NC_060275.1, forward strand.
GTGTGCATAAAAAAGCCAATTAATATAGCACCGGCTTTTGGGAGAAGAAAACAGCTTTATTGCTAGATCGACCTGCAAGGAGGTGGGAGATATATGCTCTCAGATCTGACTCCCTGACCCAGGGCTTGGGGCATGATTTATGGGATGAAGGGCAGGGCGGTCTGCAATGTGGAGACGATGATTGGAGGTAGGAGAAGGGAGGTCATTGGTGGTCTGCGCAAGCGTGGTCAGGCTTGATGGCTCTTCATAGGACACATGTTCACAGAACGGTGGTGTCAGCATGATCTGAGGTGGAGTCTTGCCCCTTGATGTCAGCAAGGTCACTTATCGGGCATTTGCACAGGCCCAGTCAATGGGTTGGTGGTCTCACCCGGCCTGAACTGGACAAGGGGGTCTCAGTTCCTGAAAAACACTCTTAATTACTCTGTTGATAAGATGTGGTCAGTTGAACTGATTCTAGGAGGCCCATGGTTGCAACTTTTTTTGTAAGTCTGAAATCATTTCAAAATGAAGTTAGAACATAAAAAACATTAAATCAAAAGACGTTCTTTTGTTCTTGAGTACAACCCACTAAGGAGACACAGTGTGAGCTGTGTTCAGAGTCACTTGCAGTAATGCTCTCATTTGTGTGCCTGTCCCTGCTGCTTTCACACACAGCTGAACTGTGTTAAATATTGTCCCGCAAATTCCTGTCCACCCAGACCTCAGAGTGTGGCCTTCTTTGGAAATAAGTTCTTTGCAGACGTAATTAGTGAAGATGAGGTCACCCCAGCATGGGGTGGGCCCTGAATCCAACACCCAGTGTCCTTGTGAGAAGAGGAGAGACAGACACAGAGGAAGAGGCCGCGGGAAGAGAAGCAGAGACTGGAGTGACGCAGCCATGAACCCGCGGACGCCCAGGATTGCTGGGGCCACCAGAGCTGGAGAGAGGGCTGGAATATTCTCCCTCGGAGCCTCCGAAGGAACCAGCCCCGCCCACACGTTAGTTGAAATCATCATTGACTTCTGGCTTCCAGGACTTGAGAGAATGAGTCTGTTATTCTCAGGCCCCATTTGTGTACTCGCTGGGCAGCCCTGGAATGCTCAGACGAGAGTAATGTTGGCCTTGGCCTCTCTCTTTTTTCTGATGTAATTCTGTTATTCTGCATATGTGGAAGACTTCCTGACCTGAAGGGAGAGGACAATGCAGGACTCGCCTGTGGTCTGTCCTCTCTGCCCTTCTGCCTTCTAGACAATAGGCTGACTGGACTCCCTACTTCCTCCCCTGCGGCTTCATCCCCACAACAGGATCCACCCCTTTTCCTTTTTCCTTTAACAACCCTTCCAGGAGACAGCTGCCCGTAGGCACGAGAGAACTCCTCTATTCTTTTTTGCACGTGACTCAGTTGACACACTGTTTTTCCTACGCTGTGATATTTGAGAAGTTTCCAATCTTCTGTCACTACAGATGACACCACAGGGAATAACCTGGAGCGTGCGCCTTGTATGTTTTTCGGTCTCCAGGCCACGTTTCTAGCTCTCCCGTCTCGTTAGGTAAATGTGGTCACAGTTCTGTGGCTGCAGCGGCTGTCGCCTCCTGGGGTGGAAGCATTTCAGATGACCCCGTATTTCCTCACAAGACTTAGAAACAACCCAAGTGATGGCAGCAGATGAATGGATAAAGAAGATGTGGCATATATACAATGGAATACTACTAAGCCATAAAAAAGATGAAATCGTGCCATTTGCAACAACATGGATGGATCTTGAGGGTATTATGCTAAGCGAAATAAGTCAGATGGAGAAAGACAAACACCGTATGATTTCATTTACATGTGGAAGATAAACACATAGATATGGACAGCAGATTGGTGGTTCAGACGGGAAGGGGGTGGGGGGAGGGCAAAAGGGGTAGAGGCACACATGTATGGTGACAGATGGTAACTAGACTTTTGGTGGTGAGCACAATGCAGCCTATACAGAAGTTGAAATATAATGATGTACACATGAAATTTATATAGTTATAAACAAATATGAAATTAAAAAAACAAAAAAAATTTTAAATAAACAAACAGAAAGATGCGTCAGGGCATGTTGTCAAAGTCCTGGACTTCTGCCAACCTGAGAGGTAGGACCCGTACTGTGGCGGAGCTAGGACTCCACTCCTCTTGTGAGGTTGGGCAACCTCACATGTGGTAAGAGCCGTGGTCCTTCTGTTTCTGTGAACTGCCTGATGGTCGAGGATTTTTTCCATAGATAGCTGGGCTTTCTTACCATGATTGCTGACGCTCATCATAATTTGTAGAGGCCAGCCCTTTGGGGTACAGGTGTGAACACTTTCCCTACCGTGCTATGATTTTGTTCCTGGGGTTTTTGTTCATGCAAAACCTTATATTTCATTTTTAATAGACTTTAATTTTTAAAGCAGTTTTAGGTTCACAGCAAACCTGAACAGAAGGTACAGAGGTTCCCCATATGCCCGCAGCCCCCCACATATGCACAGCCTCCCCCATTATCAACACCACTCAGCAGAATGATCCATTTGTTACAATCGATGAACCTATGTTGACACATCATAATCACCTAAAGTCTATAGTTTACATTAGGGTTCACTCTTGATGTTGTACATTCCATGGGTTTGGACTAACATACAATGACCTGAATCCACCATTATAGTATCATACAAAATATCTTCACTGCCCTAAAACTCCTCTGTGCTCCACCCATTCATCCTCTACCTCCCACCCAACCCTAGAAGGTACTGATCTTTTTACTGTCTCCATAGCTTTGTTTGTTCCAGAATGTCATAGAGTTGGAATCACACAGTATGCAGCCTTTTCAGGAAGGCTTCTTTCATTTAGTAATATGCATTTAAGGTTCTTCCATGTCTTTTCATGGCTTGATAGCTCATTTCTTTTAGCACTGAATAATAGTCCATCATCTGGATGGATCACAGTTTATTTATCCATTCACCTACTGAAGGACATCTTAATTGCTTCCAAGTTTTGGCAATTATGAATAAAGCTGCCATAAACATCTGTATGCAAGTTTTTATGTGTACACAACTTTTCAGTCCATTTGGGTAAATGCCAAGGAGTGTGGTTACTGGATGGTATGGTAACAGTATATTTAGTTTTGTAAGAAACTGCCAAACTGTCTTCCAAAGTGGCTGCACAATTTTGCATTCCCACCAGCAGTGAATGAGAGTTCCTGTTGCTCCACATCCTTGCCAGCATTTGACGATGTCAGTGTTCCTGATTTTAGCCATTCTGATAGGTGTGTAGTGGTATCTCAATGTCTTTTTAACTTGCAATTCCCTAATGACATCAAATGTGGAGCATCTTATCATATGCTGTTTGCCATCTGCGTATCTTCTTTGTTGAGGTGTCTGTTCAGATCTTTGGTCCATTTTTTAACTGGGTTGTTTGTTTTCTTATTGTTGAATGTAAAGTGTTCTTTGTATATTTTAGATAACAGTTCTTTATCAGATGTGTCTGTTGCAAATATTTTCTCCCAGTCTGTGGCTTGTCTTTTCCTTCTCTTGACACTGTCTTTTGCAGAGCAGAAGTTGTTAATTTTAATGAAGTCCAGCTTATCGATTCTTTCTTTCATGGACTGTGACTTTGATTTTGTACCTAAAAAGCATCCCCAAACCCAATGCTACCTAGGCTTTCCTGTTATCTTCTGGGAGTTTTATAGTTTTGTGTTTTGCATTTGAGCCTATGATCCATTTTGAGTTCATTTTTGTGAAGGGTGTGAGGTCTCTGTCTAGATTCATTCTTCCGCGTGTGGATGTCCAGTTGTTCCAGTATCATCTGTTGACAAGACTGTCTTTGCTCCTTTGTCAATGATCAGGTGATGATATTTACATGGGTCTATTTCTGGGCTCTCTGTTCTGTTCCAATTATCTGTCTGTTCTTCCATCAATGCGACACTGTCTTGATCACTGTGGCTTTACAGTAAGTCTTGAAGATGGATAGTGTCAGTCCTCCAACTTTGTTCTTCTTCTCCAATATTGTGTTGGCTATTCTGGGTCTTTTGCCTCTCTATGTAAACTTCAGAATCAGTTTGTCAATATCCAAGAATAACTTGCTGGGATTTTGATTGGATATATTTCATTTTAAACAGTTGAATTTAATGATCTTTTCTCTGTTCTTCTGAGTTGTAGATTGTAGTAAAAAGGCTTTTCTCTCTCCTGGGATATCCAGGGCTTCACTGTTTTCCTCTGGAACCTACATGTTTCTTTTTTTTTATATTTAGTTCCCTGGTGCTGTGGGGGTTATTCTGGTGTGGAGGATGAGATAAAGAATCCATTTTATCTCTTTGTAAACGGCTACCCAATTGTCCCAGAATACTCTTCTCAAAGCCCATCTTCTCCCCTTTACCATGTGCCAATTCTCCATATGCATTTGATTCTATTTCTGGACTTTTATTCTATTCCTTTGGTCTGCCTGCCTGAAAAATAAAATTTCAAATATTTAGACCAATAGATGAATTTTCAGAAGGACTAATGAAGAAAACCTTCATCTCCTTATTTCTCCTTTCATCCATTGGGTGCTGATATCCTGTGATCTGGGTCGTTCATGTTCTCCACAAAGAGCAAACACAGACGCAGGCAGAGTCAAGGCCTCCAAACATGATGAACACGTCCAAAATCCTGGAAGCCATTGAGGAAATGGGAAATCCATTACTTCCCAAGCCCAACCAGAAATCTCATCAATTAAATTGACTGAGCAGTAATCTCACATAGAGTTGACATTAACCACAATCCAGGCTTCTCTTTCAAGGCTTTATTTCTCATTTGTCACTTAGGTGAAGGGTCATTAGGACCAAAGCTCATCTTCTCCAGCAGATTGTCCTGACAGCTACCTGACCCCATTAAACTGGGATTCACTCGCCCTCAACGGGAGTTTAGGATCAGCATATGCTTTATTCCCCTTTAATTACAGAGAAGATGCCGAATCTGCAGGACAGAAGGACTCTAATGTCATTTTCTCACTTTCGATTCACGCACCTGGCTTCTAACAGATGTTTCTTCTTTCTGGTTTCCCTGAGTTAAAGAATTCCGTGAGAAGGAGCTGAATGTTGCCTCTAGGGCATCCCCAGCTGCTGTTGCTTCTCAGGGTGGCATATGCTTGGTGTCAACAGAGTAATCTCACACTTTCCTCCAGCTGGTAGCCAGAGGATATTTGCTGGGTATCAACGGTTCTCAGCATTGTCAGACTCCAAACCCTGCCTTTTATAACAAATATTTTATCATATCCTCTCGCTCTGCTGAAATTCAGAGACAATATTACTCACTTGTGCATACCATTTCAAAAAAATCAGTTTAATGACCTGTCATAAAAGGAGAAATAAAAGGGTAGTTAAGTTTACTAGCGCACGACATGAACTTGGACTTCTGAAAGTGCAGGCACACCTTCACTGCAGGATGTGGTGTGGGAAGCAGGTCCGTTCACAGAAGCTCGGGGCTGTGGCAGTGGCCAGTGCAGTGACATGTGAGGGCATGCTGTCCAGCTGCTGCGCACTTCACAGTTCTCAACAAAGCTAAGTACCAGCCATCCTCAATTACCTTATCACAAATTCTAGAAAAATCAGAGTATGTTAAAATCATGCAAAAATTGTGTGTTTATATGTAAATAGGTTGGAGTCTAGGTTCAAGCTGTTCACCGTGTGTCTGGCAAGACTTTCCCAATGTGCACAGGGGGAGAGGTAGTCCTTTGTTTGCTTTTCAGGGCATCCAGCCTCCAACACACCCCAACAGCCCGCCCATCATTGAGGCGACCAGTCACATGCCCTAAATGTCCAGAGCAGCACTGAGCCTGGCCCCACTGTGGGGAGGGGTCACGGCACCATAGGTGAAGACAGGAGGGAAGAAATGACAAAAAAGGAGTGGTGGGTTTGATGTAATGGGGCTGCCTGGACCCACAGCTGTGCGAAACCCACTGGTCAAGCGGCTCTGTGCAGGGCCTGAGCTTCCTTTCGCCTCTCTCATCCCACTGTTAGAGCCAAGGTTCCTCACCACCTTCCATGGAAACCAACTTGAGATCCAACATGTCGGCATCCTCACAACACCAAGTAGTATTTCCAGCACCGTGTCATGCCCCCTCCCCTCCAATGCGAACCCTGTGGTTCGGGTCATGAGCGCTTCCTGCAAGCATCCCTGACTCTTCTGCATCCTGCTCCTCCTTGGTGCTCACCTGGCAAAGCCTAATTGTCCACTGCCCCACACTCACAGTCAAGGCTCTCAATTTGCCTGAAACTCCAGCAATCGTCTCTTTAAAACTCTACCATCTGTGCCCAGTAAGTAACTCCCACTCACTCCCATCAACATCTCATGCTCTCCTACACGCCTGGCTGAGAAGATGGACGTCCCCAGAATGGGCCCTCTGAGCCTGCAGCCCGCACTCTGCCCCCTCCTTCCACAGCAGATGACTGTCCCTGCTCCCGCTGGAGGCTACCCAGCACCCTGGGCTCTGCGATCCTCCTCCTCAGGCTCTCAGCGCTCTGCTTTGTGGATCCCCACAGCTCGGCAGCATGTCTTCTCCTCTCTTTTGGGGCATCCCACCAGCAGCCATACACCTGACATGGCACCTGCATTTGACACCGCTAACCACACCCGCTTCCTAGCCCACTCCCCCAAAGGCCCTAGGACTCACCAGTCTCCTCCTCCTTTAGATGTGGACATTGGGGACCATGCAACAGCCTAGGGTGACACACCCCATGTCACCAGGAACCCTGGAGAATGCAACGGTGGACAGGGCTGTGCTTCCCTCCATGGTTCAAGGGTGGCCTGCAGGACTGTGAGGGCCCCACCAGTCCTTCTCAGCACCAGAGGCCACCTCTCTCCACAGGTGCACCGAGTTGTGGGGCGTCTGATGTCTGTGGCTCCATTGTCTGCCACAGTCTGCCACTGTCTCAGCCCCCTGCAGCCCACCCTCTCCCTGGGGCCATGTGACATGGTCCCTGTCTGTGTGGCAGGGTGTGAGGGAAGTGAGAGGGGCCATCCCACTGCACGTCCCCCTGAGGTCTGCCTGTCACCAGGCACGGGGTGGCTCCAGGTGGATGCTCATCAGCGCTCTTCAGTCTGCTGTTGGCTGTGCGGTGCCAGGGTCCCCAAGACCACCCTCGGGTTCAGCGACTCACTAGAAGGGCTCAGAGCTCAGCAAAGCTGATACACTCACGGTTACAGCTCACTAGCCAAAGGCACACACAACAATCGGCAGAGGGAACAGATGCACGGGCAGGCCCAGGGGAGACCAGGCACGCTTCCCTGGAGCCCCGGACAGCACTTAATTCTCCCAGCAGCGACCGTGACAGCACACTCAGAGCACTGATGGTCAGGGAAGCCGGCCCGAACGGTGGTGTCCAGGGTTTTGGGCAGTCATGTGGCACGGCTGAGCTTAGTCTCTAGCCTGCCCAAAGGTTGGACTGACACCACGGGGCCCAAGGCCCCATATAAATCACATTGTGAGCACAGACAACCTGGTGTGGCCCAAGGCCCCAGGCAAACAGGGACACTGTCATCAGGCAGGACATTCCAGGGCCTTAGAGCATTCTAGGGGCAAAGGGCCAGACCTTTCTTGGGCAAGGCTAACCCTTTACTGCACAGGCCGGCAAAGCCCAGACACTGGGGCCAGCTCAGCTGTGGCCTCTGGGGCCAAGCAGGTTGGCTGACAGCCTCGGGGTCTGCATCATGCTGGTCTTGAAGATGTACCAGAGCCGCGTGGAGACGGCGGTGTGGCCAGTCCTGGTCGGATTTTCAGTTAATTCAACTAAGGACCAAGGACGGCCACAGAGCTGCTGCGCTTCTGGAGGAACGACAGCAAATTCTGAGACACTCAGCCTCACACACAAAGGACGTGGGGCCTCGAGTCAGCTTTAATGGAAGGAAACTCGAGAACAAATTAGCAGAGATGTGGAAACTGGAAACCCTCAGTGTTCTGCTCAGGATGAAAGCAGAGACTTTGAGAACAGACATCAAGGAAGAGAAATCTAAACGCTGAGCTCCAGTCGGCCTGGTGGCTGTGTCAGAAGGTTCATCCCTGGAAGCCGCATCAGCTCGGAGCAGCTGCAACACAACGGCCTCGGGAGCCCATCAGGAAATAGACGGCGGCTGACGACCTGGAAGGTGCCTGGAGGCACAGCAGGAAAGGCCAACTCAAGAAGGGTCCCTCCGCCAGCGCGGGATGCCTCCCTCTGCCCACACAGCTGAGGACAGAGTCACCCACAGATGAGCCCTTTCTGTGGGCAAAGGCGCCCTCCCCGAGGGTGCTCCTGTTTTCCCTCTTTCAGCTTTACTGCTATCAGGTGAGCGATTGTGCCCCAGCTCGGATGAAGTGTGACAGGAGCTATGCTCCTGGGAATGATGTCGTATCAAGGCAGTTTATTTAAACTGAGTCTCATGAGAGATTGTCTCCTGTTGTAGTTCTAGCTGTTGCAAAGGTGGGATTGTGGTTTGTATTCCTGCCCCCATGTTGTGAACTCAGAAAGAATTGGAACAAGCCGTCCATCTTGCAGTTAGAGACATCAGAATCTCAAAGTGCACTTCTGCAGACCGAGAGCTGAATCCACTCTGTGATAAGATACAAACGTTCACCTGGATAAAGTCAACGTGGAAGAAAAGCCTTCTGAGTGTAAACCCCACAGCCTCCCGGGACCCACAAGGCTGGGCCAGGGATGGTATGCAGATCTGCCTGGCTGAGCCCTGGCCCCCGGGCCCTCACCTCACTGCCCACGCTGCTGCCTCTGCTCAAACCCCTCTCCCACAGCATCCTCACCCACGGGTCCTGGATGTCACATCCTGGGAGAAGCAGTGACTGATCTCCCACCAGATGGTTCCTGTGGTTCTGCCCATCACCACACCCAAGTCGTCACCCGTCCTTATTTCTGTGATTTCATAATTGTGGGTGCCATCACTGTTCGATGCGCACGGCTGCTCACAGCTCCACGTGGTCACACCTGTGGTCCACTTCTTTCCACTGACCGGACCCAGGTTTGCAGGGCGTGGGAGGGCTGCTGACCACCCTTGCTGCTCCCTTGGCCCTTTGTGACACAGGGGTCCGGCCCAGCCCCTGCGGCCGACAGGACCTGAGGCACGCTGTTGGGGCCTCCTGCACACTGGGACCCCAGCTGCTCCAGGGAGGGGGGCGTGTGGCTCCTCTCATGCCCTCCACAGGATAGTGGGCACACAAAGAGCCCCGGGGGCCCACAGCCCTGCTCTCCTGACTCTGGGAGGGGGAAGCCCCAGTGCGCCAACAATCCCCCAAATAAGCCTTCCCCTGCGACCTTCCTTACACACCTCCCCTGTCCCACCACCTGGCCCTTTACACACCGGCGGGGGAGCCAAGGGCCCTGGGGCCATGCGGGCCGCGTGGGCAGATCAGGCATTGGTTGGAAGCCCAGCCTCCAGCCCCAGACACTTGTAGCCTCAGTTTCCTCATCCGGAAATTGCTCCAACCTGGGGTGGGTTGTGGGTATTGCATTGAATTAACAAGCATTTAGGTCTCAGGACAGATGGCGTTTTATTCTTTTAAATCTTGACCTTGTCAGGCGCCCTGGGGCTGTAGCTCGGGTTGGAGGGGGCTCTCTGTGACGCGGCCCTGGCTGCCCGCGCACCTGCGGCAGAGGCTGAGGGGCCCACAGGTGCCCAGCGGCCCGGGCCCTCAGCTGCAGGCATGTTCTTGCTCCGGGGAGGCTGCACATCCTGGCACCTGGGTTTCAAGGGGGTAGATCCAGAGCTTTCACTCCTGCCCTCGGTCGAGGGGCCACTTATACCAACAATCC
>NC_060275.1:120207461-120255397 GCF_021613505.1 Equus quagga
GCTTTCACTCCTGCCCTCGGTCGAGGGGCCACTTATACCAACAATCCGAGCCCAGGGTGGGGCCTGGGCACAAGGGCAGCTGGACAAAGTAATACATGCGCCACTTAGAGTCGACTTCTCCTGCACGAAAAGCATTATTTCCATCAGCTTGTAGTGTGGTCCCTCATGTGCTCCAGAGGAGAGAATCTATTACTTGTTCAAAACCAGGTTTCCTGAGGAAACTTCAAACTCCAATACTGACAGTGAGTCACTAAAAGCTGTGTGGGATGGCACGCCTGGCGTTGTGCAGGATAATAACGGAGCCTGTGTGTTCTGAGGCTGAAGCCTGTCACCTCACCGATTCTCCTCCTGGGAAACTGGGCCATCAATGAGGGGAGGCCCTGCTGCACTGTCCGCACCTCACTGAGGGCAGCGAAAGTGATGGGCCCGTCCCCAACACCTGCCGAGGCCACAGCTGCACCATCCCTGAGCGCCCACCTCCCGAGACCCTCATGACACGACCTCTCCCAGCACCCACCACTCCGGCACCAGCTCCCCGGTTCAGACAGGACGGCACGCACAGGCACTGTCCCCCCAGGTGCAGAGCTGGCAGTCAGAGAGGCAGAGGAGCACCAACTTCTGGAGCCTGAGTGCCACCCGACACCCCGGCTCTGTCCACACCTCCCTCCTTCCCTGACCGCATGCTCCTCCTCTCCCTCTCCTCTGATCCCCAGAGCAACAAAGATCACGGGGACACTCTGGGGAGGATTCGCAATGGAGGTGGGGGTTGTTATGGGATGAACTGCTTCCCTCCCGATTCGCACACTGACGTCCTGACCCCTAGCACCTCAGAATGTGACTGTGTTTGGAGATGAGGTCTGTAAGGAGGTAATTAATGCTAAGCAAGGTCGTTAGGATGGGACCTAACCCAAGAGGACTGGTGTCCTCATGAGATCAGGACACAGACACACAGAGCGACGACCGTGTGAGGACACAGGGAGACGACGGCCATCTATGCCGGGGGAGAGGCCTCAGGAGGAACCAGCCCTACCCACACCTGCATCTCAGACTTCCAGCCTCCAGACAGAGAGAATAAACTCCTGACATTTAAGCCGTCCTGTCTGTGGGAGTTGGTCACGGGAAATGCACAGAGCCCAATGCCAGGCCTCCCTGATTCTTTGCCTCCAGCCGCCCTGCCGCTCTAAGAAATGACCACGTGGTGGCTAACACGGCTGCTCCTCCGTGGCCAGCACTGGGCCGGGGCTTTCTAGTCACGCACTCTTCTTGTCCACTCCACGAACAGGCACGTTACCCTGTTTCACAAAAGATAACACTAGGAGAGGTTACACATCTCATCTGAAAACGGAGTCCAGGGTCCAGGACTGACCAGTCAGGGCCTCCTTTGCTCTTCAGTGACAACAGCTGAAACACAAGGCCGACCTGACACCAGAGGAGATGCAGATGTTGGGCGCCCACCCCTAGCTGCCTCTGGGAACTGCTCTCATTATTTCCCATATTTGCACCTAGGTGGCGCATAATCTGCACTTTTCACAGTTTCCCAAACCCAGATTCACTTAATAGGATTTTATTTTTACTGAACAAATCCTGCAGAGCTCACATTGGAAGCAGTGAGATGAATGGATTGTGGTGGTTATTCCTTGAGCTCATAAGATACCCCATGTGCAGCACAGAATGACACACAGGACCACAGCTCCTGCTCCACACGAGGCCGGGTATTTTCCACAGTCAGAGAAATAAGGATGAAAACCACAGCAAGCTACCACATCTCACCCATCAGACTGACACAGCTCCACAGGCTTGGCGCTGTGCTCTGACGGCAGAGTGACAGGGGACAGGCATTCTCACACTCTGTTGATAGGAATACACGCCAGACAACACCTAAGGCAGAAATGTGCCTTTATCATTTGATTCAACAAAGCACGTCTAAGCACCCATCTCAAAGACACACAGTCAAAATAACACGAGAAACCGTGTGTTCCAGTTTGTTCACTAGAGCCCTGGTTTCAATCACTAAAGGCTGGAAGCCACCCAAATGTCTACCACATGGAGATGGTTGAACAGACTGTTGTACATCCACAAATGGAGAAACATGCAGCTGTAACAAGATACAAGGAATATCTCTATTTACTGTAGGCGTTTCTCCAGGGTATAGGAAAAAAAGAATACAAAACAATGGAACTTCTGGAGGAAAAAAAATAACATCTGAAATGAAAACTTCACAGGATGAGCTTAACAGCAGTTTGGAAACTGCAGAAAAAGATCTGTGAACTTCAGTACATGGTGTTAGAAAGTATTCGAACCCAAGCACGTTGAAAATAAGCAGCGCCTCACTGACACTGAGACAGCATCAGGCTGCTCATATACGCACGACTGGCGTCCCAAAAAGAAGAGACAGACAGAAACGTTTGCAGAAATTGTGGCTGCCACATTTTCAAATCTGATGAAACTCACAAATTGAATAAGTTCAATAAGCCTCAGGCAGGGGAAGCCGCACCACAGTACATCATCAGCTGACTGCTGAAAACCAAGGACTTTAGAAAATTCTCAAAGCAGCCAAAGAGACATGCTACAAAAAAGACAGGAATAACCGCTAATTTCTCACCAGAAACAACACAAGCCGGAGGACAATGAAACAACATGCTTTATCATGCTGGAAGAAAAAGCACCCACCAACCTAGAACTCTGTATCTTCCAAGAAAAGAGGGCAAATTAAAAACACTGACATACAAGCAATGGTCAACAGAATTCACCACCAGGAGACCTGCGAAACAAGAAACACCAAAGGAAGTTACTGAGGCTAAGAAAACGAACACCAGCTAGGAGCCAGGATGCGAACAAAGAAGCCGAAAGAGCAGGTAAATACATGTAGACATATAAAATAACTCCCTGCTCATTTTTAACTTATTTAAAAGATAATTGACTGTTTAAAGCAAAAGCGATGAGGCGTGACGGAGTCCACGACACACGCACAAGTGAAACGCGGGAAAAGAGAAAAAGGAGCAGAAAGGCAGAGACGAGGCGTTATGGAGTCCACGGCACACGCACAAGAGAAACGCAGGAAAAGAGAAAAAGGAGCAGGAGGGCAGAGACGAGGCGTGACGGAGTCCACGGCACATGCACAAGTGAAATGCGGGAAAAGAGAAAAAGGAGCAGGAGGGCAGAGACAGAACTGTACTGTTTAAAGCTGTCACAACCAACGGGAAGGGGCACAATACAATTTGACAGCAGACTGTCTTTAGGTGAAGCTGCACACTGACAACCACAGGAAAACCATGAAACAAAACAAAAAAGGCCAAGCTGAGAGGCCAATAAAGAAGATCTCTTTAAATCCTTAAAAACACAAAAATAAGAATGAGAAAAAGAAGACAGAAAAAACAGGAAAAAGAACAAAGAACTGATGGGACAAATAGAAAACCACATTGATAACTGCATTACATTTAAATGACATAATACTCGAATTAAATGGCAGAGACCATCAACCAGAATGAAAAAAGGAAGAACTGGGCAGCCCCAGCGGCCTAGCGGCCAAGTTTGGCGTGCTCTGCTTCAGCTGCCCAGGTTCAGTTCCCGGGCGCAGACCTACACCACTCATCAGCCATGCTGTGGCAGCACCCCACGCACAAAACAGAGGAAGAGGGGCACAGATGTCAGCTCAGGGCAACTCTTCCTCAAGCAAAAAAGAGGAAGAGTGGCAACAGACGTTAGCTCAGGGTGAATCTTTGTCAACAAACAAAGAAGAAAAAGGAAGAACTCGCTCTAAACTGTCTACAAGAAACACATCTTACACATAAAGACACAGACGCTAAAAGTAAAAGAGCAGAAAAGGACATGCCAGGGAAACATCAAAAGAATCAAAACTAAAGTTGAAGTAGTTATGTTACCATGCAACAGAGCAGACTTCAGAACAAGGACTATCAGCAGGGACAAAGGACACCTCACAACCACAAAGGGGTCAGTTCATCAAGAAGACGTAACAGACCCAAATGACGCACCTAACAACAGAGCTTCAAAACACATAAAGCAAAAACTAACAGAAATGGAGAGAGAACACAAAAATCACTCATTGTTACGATGTGATTAAACTGGATATCATAAACATTCTACACTTTTGCCCTTTGAAAGACACCCTTAAGAATACAAAAGACAAGGAATACATTGGGAGGAAATATTCACAATACATATGTCTAACAAAGTACTCATATGCAGAATATACCCTGAACTCTCACCATCTAGTAAGATGAGAGCATACAACCCAATTTTTAAAATGGGCACAAGATTTGGAAAGAAACCTCATAAAATAGACGAATGACCACTAAGCACATAGAAATGCTCAACATCATTAGGAATCAGGAAAACGCAGATTAAAACTACACTGGGACATCACTATATACCTACTACAAGGAATACATTTGAAAGGACAGAAATTACCAAGTGTTGGTTTTAAAGCAACTAGAACTCTCAAAAGTTGCTGGCAACAGTGTGAATGACACAACTAAAGTGGAGAATTGTTTGGCAGCTTCTTAAGATGTTACACATACACTTACCACACGACCCAGCAATTCTACTGCTGGGTATTTACACAAGAGAAATAAAAAGATACAACTATGAAAGACCTGCACTCGATGCTCATAGCAGACTTTTTCTTTGTAGCCGAAAATGGGCACATCCCTAATGTCCATCAACAGGTGAATGGTTAACAAACTGTGGTACGTCCACAGCATGGAATTGTACTCAGCAAGGAAAAGGCCCCTTGCTACACGCAACAATGATGAATTCCACAAACACCGTGCCAAGAAGCCAGACGCAAAAGATTGAATGATTCTGTTCATGTAAAACTCTAGGACTCAACTAATGCGCAGGCACAGAAAACAGATGAGTGTTGCCTGGGAGCTGAGCAGGGGGTGGGCACTGACCACAAAGGGGCAAGAAGGAGTTTCTGAAGTGACAGGAAAGTTCTCCATCTTGTAACCGGGGTTCATGGGTGAAGACATCTGTCCAAACTCACAGAAATGCTCTGAGAGTCTTTATGTAAATTACACAGCAGTAAACTTGACTTAAATGGGAAAAAAAAACTAGAGCTAACAACTAGGACATCCTTCCAAATGAAAATAAAACCACTACCAGGAGAATCATCACTCTCCCTGTCCTTCACCAGCATCATGCTCAGAGAGAACTGAGGTTCTCTCTTCCCCTCTGACAGCAGCCCCTGCTCCTGAGAGCCCAGACCCCCAGCATTCATCCAGAGCAGCCAATAGTTATTCATCCTCAGAGCTGGTGGTGAGCAGTTCTTGGAGCCAAAAGATAAGGAAAAAAACCTGGGATCATACCAAGAGTCCCTTCGGCTTGAGGCTTATCAGGAGTGAAGTAAGGAAAGGCCCTTGGGGAGAGGGCAGGTGGGGTGGGCCACGGGGGAAAGCATGCCGGCTCCCAGGGGCCCCCAACGGCGCAGCCTCCTGTTCCTCTAGGTACCCCCACCCCGTTAGGAAGTGGAGGGCCGGCTCTGTGACACAGCCTATGCATGGTTGTGTGCACACGAGCTCTGATCCCAGCCAGCACCCGACTGACGTCGGAGGGGCCCTGAGAACGAACTGCACCCCACTCCGGAGGAGAACGGTGGCATTCAGGGCCCCCAACCGGACGCCCACATCCAACAGTAAGCTCTCCACCTACCACCTTAGGAAGCAGTCCCAGGGGGGCTGCTCGCACAGGGGAGCTGCCCTAGGCAACTTCCCGACAAGGGAAACATCTTTTTGGGCGGGAACAAAATCCTGTGGGAGCCGCGTCCCGGCCAGGAGGGCCAAGCATCGGACAAGTCCGGCGGCAGACACCCGGGATGACCGGGAGGGCAGAGGTCGGGCTGGTCACCGGGGTTTGCGGCTGACCTTCTAGAAAGCCCTGCAAGGCCTTTTCGTAGTTCCCAGGTCCACAAGGAGGAGGTCGCCTAGCTTCGCGCGACGGCTCTGGTCCTGGTCGACCGTAAACACCTGCACCCGGGACACAACTCAGGGTCAGAACGCGGCCCGCGAGAGAAGGGGACGGGAAGCTGCGCCCGGACTCCGGGGCTCAGCAGCCCTCCCGGGGCCGCCCGTCCGCCGCGCTGAGGGTCGGGCGAGGTGGGCGCCAGGTGGGACCCGCCGCCCTCCCAGTGGGGCTCCACAGTGACCTCCCGACATCGGCGCTCTGACTTCCGCGACTCCACAAACTGCGCCTCTTATTGACGTCACCCCAGACTTAAAGGGCCTCCCGAGAGCGCTCAGCCCGGCGTCGCTCCGGCAGGCTCCGCGAACGCTGGCGTTCACCCCCTTGTCGTTCCCGCCGCGTCCTCGGGGGACCCCGGGGACCCCGCCGCTCCACCGGCGAACCCCTGCCACGCCGATGTTCTAGCGCCCGCGGCCCGCGGGGCACGCCAGGAGCGCGGCGCCGGCGAGTGTCGTCACTCCGCCGCCGCCGCGCTCCTGGCGCGTACGTGCGCGCGTGCGCGGCGACGACAGGACTACGCTTCCCAGGGGGCTACGCGGCGCGCGCACTTCCGGCTGGGCCGCGGACCCGGAAGCGGCGGCGGGCCGGCGAATCCCGCGGCGACAGCTCGGCGGCGGCGGCGGTGGGAGCATGCGGGGCGGTCGGCGGCCCGGGGCGCGCGGCGCGTTCGTTCCCCCGCGGCGGTGGTGGCGGCGTGAGGCGGTTCTCGCGTGAGCGGCGGCGGCGGGGCGCCGGGGCCGGCGGGCGCCATGTGGAGCGGCCGCAGCTCCTTCACCAGCCTGGTGGTGGGCGTGTTCGTGGTGTACGTGGTGCACACCTGCTGGGTCATGTACGGCATCGTCTACACGCGCCCGTGCGCCGCGGACGGCAACTGCATCCTGCCCTACCTGGCGCGGAGGCCCAAGCTGCAGGTGAGCGGCGGGGGCATGGGGGCTGTCACCTGCGCGCGGGCCGGGCCGGGCAGGGGGCCCTTCTCTCCGGGCCTCCGGGTCTGGGCTGGAGGCTGCTGGCCTGGCGCCTGGCCTGAGGGGGTCGCAACCTAAAAACCCGGCCTGTGCGGTGCCCCTGACGGGCCCCAGCGCTGCCCCTCGTCCCGCTCGAGGTGTCCAGACTCGGCGTCCCCCCCGGGTCCCTCCGTATCTGTACACAGTAGCACTTTGTCGCTGTGCAGCGGTCCTTCCACAGGTCCGAGTTCTGTCCCTTCGGAGAAAGTGAGGCCTCCGCCCGGGCAGCTGGTCAGATGGTGCCCCCTCGGCGCAGTGGCGTGAGTGTGTTTTCTGCCAGGGCTAACTTTCTTGGTGCTCTTTCCAGCTGAGCGTGTACACGACCACCCGGTCCAACCTCGGGGCAGAGAACAACGTGGATCTGGTCTTGAACGTGGAGGACTTCGACGTGGAGTCCAAATTTGAAAGGTGTGGTTGTGGGACAAAGTGCCAGTGTTGGGGAAATGTCGTTAACTTTGAGATCGTTTGAAAGCAGGTGTTCTGTACGTAGTGAAGTTACCATTATGAAACAGGAGATATTACCTAGTGGATGGTGGAACATTTTAACCGGAGACGTGTGTGATGTGTACGTAGTCAAACGTTTGTTGTACTTGAAGGTAGCAAATGACTTTGTCCCTTAGGAAGTAGCTTACACCAGCATCTGGGATGCACAGCCACCGGGACTTTCCAGAGGAGCAGGGGTTGGGGTGGGGATGACCTGCTGAGGAACAGAGAGCTTATGTGGTTCCCACAGCAAACAATTGTCTCTCTCTAACGGAAGGAGCTTTAAAGTTACATTTAACATGTGGTTCTGGTTTTTAAGATTTCTACAAGCGTAATTTAAGAAACAGTTTGCTTATTAGGAGTCTGCCTCTCCCTCTGCGCTGTCTGGGAGGTATCGGGTGACAGTCGTGGAACCTGTGACAGTGGGCTGGACTAACCTGGCTCTAGCCAGCCTGCCCCATTAGAGGGCTATGGGGGGCAGTGCTGTGGGCTGGGGAAGCACATGCTCTCGGGGCAGCCCCTGCCTGCCTGGCCACTTGAGCCTGTGACCTCAGCCAGTGACTGACCTCTCTGAGGGCCATGACATGGAGGCAGGAAACGCAGACTTTCAGCTTTCAGGGTAGCTGCCCACCTTTAGGATGAGTTCTGTAAACTTCTGCGTTTAGAGCTTCAGGAAACTGGGCAGGTGGGTTTCATTTTTAGTGCTTTTTTTTTTGAAGATTGGCCCTGCGCTAACATGTTTGCCTGTCTTCTTTTTTGCTTCCCCTCTCTCTTCTTCTTCTCCTCAAAGCCTCCCAGTACGTAGTTGTATATTCTGGTTGTAGGTGCTGTTGGTTATGCTGTGTGGGATGCCGCCTCAGCGTGGCCTGATGAGCGGCACCCTGTCCGTGCCCAGGATCCAAACTGGAGAAACCCTGGGCCACTGAAGTGGAATGCACAAACTTAACCACTTGCCCGACCCCTCACTTTTAGTACTCATAAAGCTAAAATCAGTTAGTTTGAAACAGCATAACTTATCAAGATGTTGAGTAGCCTCAGCCGTGTGTGTACGCAGAACACAACGTGGTTGAAATTGACATCTATTCTGTTTTAGGACAGTTAATGTTTCTGTACCAAAGAAAACCAGGAACAATGGCACTCTGTACGCCTACATCTTCCTCCACCACGCTGGCGTTCTGCCGTGGCACGATGGAAAGCAGGTGCACCTGGTGAGCCCTCTGACCACCTACATGGTCCCCAAGCCAGAAGAGGTCAATTTGCTCACAGGGGAATCAGCGACACAGGTGAGCCCCTCCCTCAGGCTACCAGCTGAAGGAAGCCCTGCTTCCTCTGGAATTCACACCTGCATGTCCCTGTTTGTGCCGGCTGCTTCTGCGGCTGGAGTGGCTATTGGAAAACAAAGCGATTTGTCATTATTCGCATACATATCTGTGTTTCAGCTGAATAATTGCCTATGGGTTTGCAGGTAAACGTTACATCAGATTAGTGACATGCGATTTAAGTAATCCACTGACATTGTTTGCCTAGATTCTTCTTCAGGCCGTGGGCCCTCTCGGTCAGCCCCCAGAGCGTGTGCACCCTGGGGGCATGCAGGGCGGCCCCTCTGCAGAGCTCAGCCACAGGCGCACATGGAGTGGGGAGACTCACCTGCACTGTGTGTAGGACGGATGGGACAGCTCTTGAGTGTTTAGTCTAAGAGTTTAATTCAAAATTGTGAGGCAGGCCCATGTACAGATTGCACTTGTGCATCATAGAAAACTGGATGTACAAAGAAACCCCAGAAACCAGCTGAGCGGTCACTAGTGAGGCCGTGGACAGAGCAGAGGGGTTCTGCCCCTCGGGCCTGTGTTGATGGAAGGTGAGGTGACTGACAAACAAGGCAGTGGCTTTCCCAAAGTGTCTGTGAAGCTGCCCCATGCTGCATGTCCTTGGGGAGACCCCTCTTCTCCCTTCCCTGGGGACAGCACGGCCCTGCCTTGTGGGTCTTCCTAGGGCATCATGGAGGCGGGGGTTGTGAAAGGTGTGGAGGAGGCTCTGGAACATACAAATGCCGAATAAGTGTTAGCTGTTACTGGTATTTGGGAAACCGTTTTTAATATAAACTATTGTGGATAAACTGTATCTTTAGGCAGGAGATAGATGAAATGACACTGTTTCATAGAATTTATTAGTTAGATCTGAAATAAAGATTTTCCTGCCCATCAGTTTCTGAATTTAGCTGTATTTAGGATTGATGCCCAGTTGTTGACACATCTCCTTCCAGACAACTTGACGTACCTGGTTTGGAAGCAGTTCACCTGCACACCACAGGGCTGTTAGCTCCTTATTCCCTATGCCTCCTGCAAATGTCCCAGGAACTCGCCCTTCTTGGATCCCTGAGAAAGGGGCCTGCTTGGGCTGAGGACCCAAAATAGGAGTCAGTGAGATCCAGGACCACATATTGCAAAACTGCACCCCTCTGGCTTCTGTTGGGAGAAGGAAGTGAGGGTGCAGAGTCTGGAGGAACTGGCGGCCATGGGTCCCGTGCGCTCTGTGGGCTCTGCTTCCCAGTTGTGCTGTCTCGGCACGTGGGCTGTTCCCAGGTGGAGGTGCCAACCACTGCCTCAGACCTGCCCAAGCACGATGTTGTTGCCACGTTTCCTCTTCTGCCAAGTCACTCCTGTCATTTAACAGCAGATCGAAGCAGAGAAGAAGCCGACAAGTGCCCTAGACGAGCCCGTTTCTCATTGGAGACCAAGACTAACACTGAACGTGATGGTGGACGACTTCATCTTTGATGGGTCCTCCCTGCCCGCTGACGTGCATCGGTACATGAAGATGTAAGTGCCGCTGGGCTGCCGGAGAGCTGAGGACCAGCACCGTGGGAGGAAGGCCGCAGGGTGCCTTTACCTGCCCGGCCTCAAGCATGGCTCATTCACACCCTGGGCCGACAGCATGGGGGATGACCATAGGGGTGTTGGGGGTGGAGGAAGCCCCCTGGGATCGTGGCCAACCAGAATCCAGAAACGGGTGGGAGTGCAGCTCGTTAGACCTTGAGCCAGCTATCCCTGTGATGAGAGCCCAGAGCAGCAGGTGCCCCCTGGAGCCCCTCTCTTGGCGGGCTTGCTGGTCAAGGTTGCAGCAGCGCATCAGAGGGAAGGATGAGACCGGGAGGGAGTCCTCCTGCCCCTTGCTCTTGGCAGAGGCTTCCCCTGGAGAGAAGTGGGGGGCACTGATGAGACCGTGTCCCTCTGCACCCCTGGAGGTTTCATCCTGTGTGCATACTGACTACCTCTGTTAGGAATCTCACGGTTTGTTCATCTTACGTTTTTTAAAAATCTGTCTTTAGATAGTTACATTACTCTCACTCGCCATCGTTGATTAAGCATTACTGTTGAAATAGTTTGACCAACATAGATTATCCTGCGTCTCCGTTCCTTGGGGAGCCCCCTGTTAAGATCTCGAGCTAGATAGTCACGTGGCACCTTGAAGTGGCTGTAATGAGAATAGTTTTCCTTTTTCACTTTTCAGTGGTTCCTAGGGTATCGTCACGAGATTTTGCCTTTTTAAAATTTCGCTCTTGTCTTTGAATATGTAATCCATGCACGCAGTTCAGAGTGTAGAAGGTACAGAGAGGTCACTGGGTGAAGAGCCCCTGCTGCCGTCCCCCAGCCCCCCTAAGGATGTCGCAGGGAGGCGGGCTTTCATTTCTGGTGTCACTGCGTCACCTGACCACACCATGTCAGTGCACAGAGGGGCCCGTCACTCTTTCTGCGGCCCAGATGTGTTCCACTGTGTGGCTGGGTCCCTGTTTGTTTCCCTACCTCCCTGGTGGCCACTGCACTCCCCCCCCCCCCCCCCCCCCCCCCCACCGTGGCCGTGACAGTCAGGGAAGAGTGCAGCTTGTTAGACCCCGCTGCTTCTGCTGGGAAGTCGGTCCTGGGACTGTGACCCAAAGCAGCTGAAGGCGCTGGTGGGAGGCTTTCTGGATAAATCCAGCGTCGCAGGGCTGCATGTCATCCTCGGAAGGTGAAAGAGCTCACGCTGACTCTAAAAACGGTGCTTCTGTCCCCCAGGATCCAGCTGGGGAAGACTGTGCACTACCTCCCCATCCTGTTCATCGACCAGCTTAGCAACCGAGTGAAGGACCTCATGGTGAGTGTCACTCCCTTCTGGACGCCCACCACCTCGCGTGTGTGTCTGCCTCCTCGGCCCTGCTGTGGGCACTCATCCTGTGTCTCTGCCTTGGTGTGGGTCTGCTCCAGGCTTGCCGCTGGCCGGCAGTGGGATCCTGACGAGCCGGTCCTCCCCGAGCCCGTGCACCCTCGCTGGTGAGAGGCTCTAGGGAGGTCCTTTGCTGACTGTGTGGACAGTGGGCATGGAGGGGCCAGCAGCTTGCAAACGCTGCTCCAGTGGACCCGAGCTTTCTGACTCAAAGGCACAGGCCGATTCAGAAAGCGCTGGAGCAAACCGCCACCTCCAGGGCTGGCCCTGTCCTGTGTCGCAACCCACCCGCCTTGGAGCCCATGGCTGCCGAGGGCGGCCCGAGGGCCCGGCTGAGGCACGCTGGTGCACATGCACTCTGGCGCTCTGTCATCCGGGGTAGCGATGGTGCCTCCCCTCTCTGGTGGGCTGGAGGCTGAATGAGACCCACTGATCTTCGGCCAACAGTGGTCACAAGGATTGACTCTGATGTCACTTGCCGTGTGCCAGGCACTGCGCCGAGCACGAGACGGACGCTGTACAGTCCCGGTCCTGTCCTGCGGAGACGTCACTACTGGCCGTGTTTCACAGGGGGCTTGTTTAGGGTCACAGGGTGACCTGAGCAGCATTGATTAACCTCTGTTGTTGCCAGCTGGTCGTCTATGAGCGTTTGCCAGCAGCCAGGCCGTATCTTCTCTCCCTTGGCACTCTCAGCGTCTCTGAGGTGGACACTTTCCCCGTGTCATGGGCGAGAGGGCTGAGGCCTGGAGAGCGTAGGGGCCTTGTTGGGCCCCGAGCCCCACTCCACTGCCTCCTGCTGGCCAAGACACCCAGGATGGACCGTCACCACACCACTGTTCACTGGGGCCCCACCAGGTCCCTAAGACACGGGGCCCTCTCTTCCTTGGGGCCTCCTGCACCTGCGTGGCCTGCCAGGTGGGGCGGGCAGTCACAGGCCTTTCTCCGTGTTTTCTGGAGTGTACTATGGTGCTGTGTGCAAACCTCAGGCCGTAGCGGGTTCTGCTGAACTGCACAGATAGTGCTTTGTTGCCATTGAGGCTGCTGTGGTCGCTGTATAAGGCCCCGGTGCTCGCTGGCAGACGCTCAGGAAGTGGTGAGGAGGGTGTGGTGGGGCGGCGTCAGCAGGGCACCTGCCTTCCGCATCGTCGTGTGGGTTAGTGGCCACGTGCTGCACGGTTCCGTGAAAGGCCTGAGGGTGCCGAGTGCCGTTGTCTGTAGACACAGAACTGTGCGTGCAGGCAGCTCGCTCTCCCCAGGTCCTCTTCTGCGTCACTCACCCTTTGTCTCACTTGGAGCCACGTTTTGGAAGGAATGCTGTCTTTGGAGAACCACCAAGCCCGCTGGGGTGATGGGGCACTGCCCACCGCCTGGGGCTTAGTCAGTGGCCTCCTTGGGAGGGGACTGACCTGTGGCCCGCCTGCCCTGAGGTCGGTGCCCTGCATGGGGTGACCCAACACCTGGGCCTGGTGTTGGGGTGATCGCCATGCTCTGGTTGCCGAGCTCGCAACATCAGCAGGGTTCACAGCGTGGGGTCGTGGGGAGTGCGTCAGGGCTGGTGGGTCCAAAGGCATAGCCGTCACGTGATGTTGTGGAATGTGGTGCTCGTGTACCCGGGACCCTTGGGAGTGGGGGTCACTGTCCCATGTGCTGGGGGTGCCTCCCCCCACGGTGTCTTGGGACCTGGCCATGGTGGCCACAGTACCCAGACTCACATTGCTGCGGGCCCCTGTGACCTGCCTGGCTCCCTGAGGCAGCACCCCCAGTTCTGTACGTCCTCATGAGCCGGTTCAAGTGCCGCCTCTCCCTGAAGTTGCCCACCATCCCGGATGAGCGTGACTACCCTGCCCGCTCTCTAGCCATTGGCCTCTTGGGAGCATGTGGCTGTGGGTGCGGCTGGGCCCTGTCCCTCCCGTGCGTCCAGCCCTCTCAGGCCGGGTGCTGCGGGTCCCACGCACACACCGGTGCTGCTGCTCGTGCTGAGGAAGGACAGGCAAGGGAGGGCCAGCTCGCAGGGCTGTGGTCGCGCAAGGCACTGAGGGATGAGAGTGTGTCTCTCAGGAAATGCCATGAGCATGTTACAGAGGGGGAGCCCCTGTCCTGAGGGGAAAGAAGCGTGGGCGCTGAGCCCTGGGGTGGCAGGTGAGAAATTCAGCCCCGTGTGACCCGATGGCCCGGGACCCAGAATGAGCATCTAGCCAGACTGGCCGTGTGGGCCCCAGCCTCTGCGTTCTGGGGCCTGTGGCTGGTGTGGAGCGTGTGGAGGGAGGTGCTGTCCATGCAACCTGGCCCAGGCTCTGCGGCACCTGGGGGCGGGGCTGTTGGCGGGCCTCTAACTGCCGTCCTCCCTCCAGGTCATAAACCGCTCCACTACCGAGCTGCCGCTCACTGTGTCCTACGACAAGATCTCGCTGGGGCGGCTGCGCTTCTGGATCCACATGCAGGACGCCGTGTTCTCCCTGCAGCAGTTCGGTGAGGCTGCCCGCGGGCCGTCCGGAGCCTAGTGGACAGAGCCGTCCGTTACCTCTCAGTCCACGTAGCTTTACGCGAACTTGCGGAGGCTCTGTGCCTCCCGGTGCAGGTTCTTTCTCGTCACTCCCATCAAAGGGTCACCAGTGTCTTGTCTCCATTTTCTGACCTTGAAAACGTCCTTGTCGAGGACCTGAAAGTTTGCTGTTTTCAGATCATGATATTCGAGAGGCCACCGTTTGGGTTGCCACCCTTCACGGCTGGGGAGATAGACTCTTCCCTTCGGCAGCAGCTCTGTGACGTCAGGTCAGGTCCACCTGCCTGTTCACATTGTATGTTTTTTTGTGTTTCTTCAGGATTTTCAGAGAAAGATGCCGATGAAGTGAAAGGCATTTTTGTTGACACCAACTTGTATTTCTTAGCGTTGACCTTCTTTGTCGCAGCATTTCACGTGAGTGGGTCACTGTGTTCTTGTTGACAAATGGTCGTGGCAGGTGCGGGCGGCTCCACGGGTGCCAGCGTCCTCAGCTGGAGGACTTGGGTGGCACTGCCCAGCTCGGTGGCCCCTCAATGTCCAGCAGACCTGAGACCAGGCAGGCTGTCGTCCTGGGGCCTTTCTCCCAGCTCAGAATGGGGGGGGGTCTATGACATCTGAACCTCAGGGCACTGGCTACCATAAGGCCTTGGCGCTTTGTCTGCTGGTTGTGGGGGCCGATTTGAAAAGAACTCCAGAATCAGTGAGGTTAGTGAATGACTTTGAGGAGTAAGTGCCACATTGTATAAATTCTAGCGTGGGGAATTTAACATTGAAAAACGAGCCCTGTGTGTAGTAGAGTCCCTCTTGGAATATGGCTGGGGAAAGCCGTGCCCCATGGGGCGGCCGTGCTGGACTCGGGGTCTGGGTGGGAAGGGTGGGAATCAAAGGCCACTGGAGCAGTGCTTCAGCCGGTGCTCAGAGCCTGGGGGTTGGTCCCCGGTCAGGCTGGAACCTTCCAAAACTGTGCCAGCAAACAGCAGTTTTATCAACAGGTCAGCATGTCAGAACCAGGCCGTGTGCTTCCCAGCGGGCACACTGTCTGCCCTCACTGGCAGCGCAGGGCGAGGGCAGGGAAAGGATGCTTCCAGACGTCCTGTGGGCCCCTCCCCCACACGAGCTTGGAGTCAGAGATGCCCGGGGTAGACGTGGCCCCTGTGAGTCCCAGGGCAGTCGATGAGACACGTGGCCACGGGCTTTCCGGACACTTGGGGTCCATCTTGATGTGTCCTTGCAATTTGGGCCCAGTGCACACCTGCATCTCATGGTGAACATGAGTGACAGGAACAACTGAGATGCAAATTGCTGTCCTTTCTACTTTTCAGCTCCTTTTTGATTTCCTGGCATTTAAAAATGATATCAGTTTCTGGAAGAAAAAGAAGACCATGATTGGAATGTCCACTAAAGCAGGTAGGGGCGCTCAGAACTTCGACCCATTCCTATGGCATGTGCTGCTGTTGGTAAAGTTTGTTTGGAAAGCTGGCATCAGGGACCCTCTAGGAGAAAGGCTACTTGGGACCTCAGCCCCTGCTGTCGTTCAGGAGAGGCCACCCTAGACCATGCTCCCAAGAACCCGGGGACGGAGCTGTCTCAGGTCACAGTGGACGTCGTGGGGTCTGTGACCATGGAGGACAGAGGACCGTGGAGGCCGCAGAGCCAGGCTGGCCTCAGCAATACGTGGACGTGGGTTCTCAGTGCACATCTCTGTAGGTCAGGGGTTGGTTTGCCTGCCAACTGAGTCTCAAAAAGAGGCAGTTCTTTTTCTCCTGTGGAAGCGACACCTAAGTGGGTGGTCTGGCTGCTCAGGGGCCTCCCCTATGTCACGTGTCTCAGATTCCTCTGTCCTGCCCTCTGCTTTCCTCGGGGAGGATGGGGCCCCTGCTGGGTCCTCCCACCCCCTCCCCTGGCCTTTTCTGGGCCTGGAGGGCAGCAGATGGCTGTGGCCGTGAGTAGGGGGTGTGGGCCCCTAAGTCTGTGCCCACAGAAGGCAGCAGCTTCCTTCCCCCAGAGTCCACCCACCGTGAGCGCTCACGTGGAGCTGCTCCGCCAAAGGCGGCAGCAGGACACGCATGGTCCAGTCTCTTCTGAAGGACAGCTTGAGGGACAAAGCACAGCTTCTGAGAGATGGACGTGGTTATCACAGACGTGGTGTAAAAATAGGAGGGCATGGGGGTCAGCCCGCTTGTGTAGTGGTTAGTTCACATGCTCTGCTTCAGCGGCCCAGGGCTCATGGGTTCAGATTCAGGCACGGACCCACACCACTCGTCAGCCATGCTGTGGCGGCGTCCTACATCCAAAATAGAGGAAGATGGGCACAGCTGTCAACTCAGAGGCCATCTTCCTCACCAAAAAAAAAACACAAACAGGCAAGTGCAGCATCAGAGTACAGGAGCGGTAGTCTGCACGGTTCCAGTCAGAAGCCTGTTTTCTCGGCGTCTTTTCTGTGCTTTTGTGTGTTTGCAGATAGAACTTACTCAGGTTTACAGAGCTGAGAGTTCCTTCAGTTCTGTAGCCTTTAGTAGTCCGTTTGAAATGTTATCTGTGGCTCCAAATGGTCCACTGTCTTTTTTAATGGAGTGGAGGGAGGAATGCTTGAAGCTCTGTGTGCCTGCACGTGGAGGGCTGAGTGTCGGGGCGGGGCTGCGTACGCGTGGGGGTGTGCACGTGGTGCTGTGTATGTGGGGGTGTGTGCATGGGGGCTGCTTACATGCGTGTAGGGGTGCATATGTGTGAGGGTGTGCACGTGGGGGCTGCATACATGTGGGGCTGCATACGTTTGGGGGTGTGCATGTAGGGCTGCATATGGGTATGGGGGGCTGCATACGGGTGGGGGTGTGCAGGTGGGGGTGTATATGTGTGTGGGTGTAGGGTGCTGCATACACGTAGGGGTGTCCGTGTGGGGCTGCATACGTGTGAGGGTGGGGGGGCTGCATATGTGTGGATGTGAGGGGCTGCATACGTGTGTGGGTGCGGGGGACTGCATACATGTTTTAGGGGGCTGCATACGAATGAGGGTGTGCATATGGGGGCTGTATACGTGTGGGTGTAGGGTGCTGCATATGTGTGGGATGTGGGTGGGGGCTGCATACATGGGTGTGGGGGGTGCATACATGTGGGGGTGTGCACGTGGGGCTGCATACGTGTGTGTGGGGGCTGCATAGGTGTGGGGGGCTGCATATGTGCGTGGGTGTGGGGGACTGCATACATGTTTGGGGGGCTGCATATGTGTGGGGGCGCACATATGGGGTCTGCATACATGTGGGTATGGGGGCTGTATATGTGTGGGGTGTGGGTGGGGAGGCTGCACACGTGTGGGGGCTGCACACCCATAGGCATGTGTGTGAGAGGGTGGGGGCCGCCAGCCCCCCTTAGCACGGCCCACCCTCTTCTCCATCCCCAGTGCTCTGGCGCTGCTTCAGCACAGTGGTCATCTTCCTGTTTCTGCTGGACGAGCAGACGAGCCTGCTGGTGCTGGTCCCGGCGGGCATCGGAGCTGCCATCGAGGTGAGTTGGGTCGTCCCTCTGGGCGGTGGTCTGACTTGTCCAGTCCTTGGGCCGAGCTCTCAGTGCCTCAGACCCTGCATTGCTGCCCGAGGAGTGACACGCAGCTGCCTCAGCAGGCAGGGTAGGGCACCGCGGCCGTGGGCTCTTGCACAGAGTGAGAAGCGGGAGGGCGGCTGCTGAAGGCTCTCCATTTCTCGTTATGAAGAGAAGCTCAGCTTCTCACGTCTGTCCACAAGTACTTGAACACGTTGGGCAGACTGCAGCGCAGTCTGTGCTGTGCTGGGTGCCGTAGGAAGCAGAAGTGTGCGGGGCCTCACGAAGCTCGTGCCCTCTGAACCCACTCAGGGAAGGAGCCCGAGGGGCTGGTGGGCTTGGGGCCAGGCTGTGAGGTGGGGGTGGGGCTGGCCGCAGCAGCAGTGGAGGGGTGGCAGGCCCTGCTCTGCGAGTCCCAGGCCTCCTCGGGCTCCGTGCTGCCCTGACCAGGAGCCTCAGCTGTGGTCGTGTTCCTGCCTCCCACCTGCGGGCGCCGGCTCACGTGGCTGTCGGGTCGTGGACCACGCTTGCACTGCTCGTCGAGGAGGAGTGCTGGTGGGGACCCTCCTGTGGCCACAAGCCGCAGTGTGGAAACTGACCTCAAAGACAGTCATGTTAGCATGATGACATCCTGCAGCACGTGGGGCGGGTCCCCGAGAGACCCAGAAATGGCATGGCTTGGGGCAGCAGCTTGGGGCCCATGGGGTGACTTTGTAGGCAGCAGGGTGGCTGAGCCAGCTGGGTGCAGGTAAGCTGGGCAAGGGACGGCCCAGGGGGGATGGCCAGGCCAAGGGCCAGTTTCGAGGGTGCCGAGGGGAGGCCACAGTGTGTGCGTGCTGGACAGGCTCGCTGGGCTGGCCTGGAGGCTGGGGCCAGACCTGGCACCTGCACTGGCCATGAGAAGCCCACGGAGGGCACAGCTGTCAGCCTGGGGCTGGGGCCTGGGCCGAGGTGGAGCCAGGTCCGAGCTGGCAGGCACTGTGGCCCCATCACTATCCATGTCCTGAGTTCTGCCATCGTCTTGGTCTGGGCCTTGGCATCTTAAGTGTCAGTTTTTCTTTCCCTCAGCTGTGGAAAGTGAAAAAGGCATTGAAGATGACCGTTGTTTGGAGAGGCCTGAGGCCCCAGTTTCAGGTAGGAGTTCACGTTGTGCTGGCTCAGCCCACTTCCCTCTGCGGACTCGTCTCCCGCCCACTCTTCTGCACCACCCTCACTCCTCCCTTGACCGGCCTGTCGCTCGCTGTACCAGGTTGTCTACTGCTGCTTCTTAGTTGCACCCCAATCAGATGCGGAACCCTGGGAGGGAGGGGACTGTCACTTGATCCCCTGGCTGGCCTCCCGGCACATGGAGCAGCTCCTCATCAGCAGACGAGTGGGTAGAAACGCACAGGCGTCTGGAGGGTGGCAGACAGAGCTGGTCACCACCCTGGCAGCCCTGTCATCCCCTTGTCAGGGCCAGTGTCAGCTTTGTGATCACGACTAATTCCGGGTTTGCATGGGGATTCCCTAACCGTGGGCCTAGCAGTGACTTCCCGCTCTTGTAATGAGGCAGGACACAGGTCTCACGGGCTCGGTGTCTCGTCCGGGCCTCCGTCTGCCCCTGCAGGTACGATGCTGCGAGTCACACAGTTCACGCCAGAATCCCAAGTAGCCCCTGCGTTAGGGAGGCAGCTGCCCCCTTACTGGAGGTGGACGAGTTCCCCGGGCAGGTCAGGGCTGGGCCCGGCCGCCGGCTGGAGCTCTCTAGCTGTGAAGCTGCCTCTTCTTTCTGAGCTGGACCTGGGTTGAGGAGAAGCTTGGCGTTCACGATGCCCCATTTTCCAGGCTGTCAGCAGGTCGAGGACAGGAGACTCGGCAGATAGGACACAGCAGGCTGCACCCTCGGTTAGCCTGGCGAGGCCCCCTTCTCGTTAAGAGCCGAGTCAAAGTGTACTGTACAGTATGTCTGAAAAGACAAGGGCGGTGTCTTCACTGTGGAAACCAACAGAATTGGGAAGAGGAAGCGGCCCTGGAGAGTCAAACACACGTTACTGGGCGTGTTTCCCCCCACGTAGCACAGTGTGGCCTGCGGGGTCCAGGCCAGGGAGGCAGAAATGTTGTCACTGGGTCCTCTCTGGGCCCCGTCTCGACCATGGGCTTTGATGGAGGATCCAGAGAAACACCCTGGGGTCACTGGGGTGCAGCTGGGTGGGGTGTCCTGTGGGTCAGTGCATGGCCCTGTCACTCTCTCAGCCACAGCTATGCTGGGCTCAGACGCCCGCCTCGAGTCAGTTAATTAATGCGGTTGTGTCAATTTTTATAACAGTTTGGCACCTACAGCGAATCCGAGAGGAAGACCGAGGAGTATGACACGCAGGTGAGCAGCAGGGTGACTGGCGGGGCGCGGGCAGGGGGCGTAACCCGCCGTCCTGGGAGATGGTGCCCATGCTGCAGCTGCTCACGGAGGGCTGGTGGCAGCTCCTTGAGCCCAGTGCCCGGGTGAACAGTCTCCTGGGACATCAGACTTGGGAAGTGGGGCTGGGAGGGCTTCCCTGTGTCCCTGTCCTTGCAGGTGACCCCACGTCCGTGTCGTCCCGCGTGGTCGGGGGACATCTCTCGCCTCTGTAACAAGATTCCTTCCGTGTGGTTTGCTGTGGCTGTTGCCAGCTCACTCTGTGTCACCAAGGCTGGTGACCCGGGAGGGCCTGAGGCCGCCCGCGGGAGCTGTGGTTCCCAGCCTGATCTAACATGCGTCCTGTACGAGCGCGATTCTAGTTTTGGTGGAACCGTCATCAGTTTGCCTTCAGTTTTCGTTGGGATCACAGTAAAGTTCAAATTAAGCAGACTGACGTGGCTGCGTTCCTTGTAAGGCAGCCCTGACACATAGATCTGGGAGGGTTTCTTCAGGTTTCTCCTGTTGGCTCCTTCCTTGGTCAGTCGTGGTTTTGTTGTTGCTTGTGAGCCAGCGTTGCTGCGTTGTCGTTGATGTCTGTGGTCCACGTCAGGCTCCACTCGGGCTGGCGTGTGTCCCGTGGGTCTGGACAGGCGTGCTGGTCTGTGTCCTCTGGGTCTCGACACGTGTTCTGGTGTGTGTCCTTGTTGCAGCATCACACAGACTAGTTCACTCCCCAGACGTTGTGGGCGTTGTGCCCTCTCTGTCTGTTTTCTGCACCTGTCTGTTAGCTCTGGACAGCGCCTTAGGTGGATGCCTGGGCTCTAACTGGAGGCGACTGTCCCTGCAGGCCATGAGGTACCTGTCGTACCTGCTCTACCCCTTGTGTGTCGGGGGCGCCGTCTACTCGCTGCTGAACGTCAAGTACAAGAGGTGGGTGCCGCCCGGACCACCCACCGCCTTTCAACCGGGAGGCAGGGGCCTGGCCAGGCCGACCCTGGGCCTGACCTCCTCTGCGGGGTAGGGAACAGTGGGCTGACCGTCCCGTGGGGCGGGGTGTGCTCAACTGGCAATTGAAGGCACAGTGTGAGTGATGGTTGAGGCTGTCACGCGTGTCCCCTTGTCCCGAGTGTGGGCACGTGTAGTGGCCCCCAGCAGCACGCTGGTATCGGGCCGAGGGTTGGAGGGAAGCGCACTGCTCTGTCCCGGGGCTGCAGGGGGCTGGCGGGAGCGGGGCAGGTGGCCCACCTTGGCCTGCAAGGATGCAGCTGGGTGCCGTGCACGGGCCTCTGAGGTTTGCCCAGCTCCCTGGAAGTGCTGAAGGAAAACCTGTCGGCACAGTCTCCCGTCCCCCTCAAGCCCCAGCTCCGTGATGTTTGTCCCTGTGGGTCTGTCCCGACCTGGTGCCCGGCATCCAGGTAGTGGGCTCGGCCCCTGGAATCCACGGGGCTGTGGAACTGTGGTTTGCACACCCCACCTCGTGCGGGGCCAAGGGTCCCACGGCAGAGTCGTTTCAGTGGTGGTGACAGGGACGCCAGGGCACAGGCGTAACCCCGGGTGATAGTCCTCTCTGCATTTCAGTTGGTACTCCTGGCTGATCAACAGCTTCGTGAACGGTGAGTCCATGTTCCCGACTTGGTGGCAGCGTTTGTACGGTTGCCGTGGATCACCCCTGCTCCTAACCCAAGGTGACCTGGGCCACCCGTCAGGCCCTCGCCCTGCCCCCTGCTCGTGGGGCCCCGGGACACCTGTGTGCCTTGCAGTGTCCCTCACGGGCTGCTGGGACCTGGAAACGGTGCAGCGCGAGCAGTAACGACACTGTCGTGACACAGGGCTCCTTAGAGCAAACCCGAGTCCCAGACCCCAGCGCCCGGCACGCCGCGTGGCAGGCCACGTCCTCGGAGGAGCACCCGCCTGCCTCAGGCGGGCGTCACACTGCCTGCAGGGCTGGTCCTGCCGCAGCGCTGGCTCTCTGGGTGGTGAAGGGCCAGGGCCTGTCTCCACGGCACAGACGTGACAGGCTCCCGGGCCACTGGGTCAGGAGGTGTGATTCCCAAACAGCCACCACTGCCAGGGTGGGACCGTGTGGGCAGGAGCCCTGTCCTCATAGCCCCCACTCGCTTGGCCCCACGGCGAGAGTTTCAGTGACTAACAAGAGGACGTTCTCCCTCAAGTCACTCTTGGCAGCCGGGAAGCCCCGTCACGTAAAGGCCAGCATTCCAGGTGTCCGGGCGTCAGGTGGTCCTTGTGCTCTAGACGCACAGGTGAGGCGGGCGGGCGCCGGCTCTCTCCACACCCGGGTCTCTCTTCCTCAGGGGTGTACGCGTTCGGCTTCCTCTTCATGCTGCCCCAGCTCTTTGTGAACTACAAGGTAAGGCCGCCTCCCTGTCCAGACGCCCGCCCGTTTTCTGTGCCGCCCGGCACTGATGGGCACCGTGTCTCCCTTGTCCCCCAGATGAAGTCGGTGGCGCACCTGCCCTGGAAGGCCTTCACCTACAAGGTCAGTGCTGGCCCGCGCGGGGCAGCGCCTGGGGCCACGTTTCCCTTGGTGTGTATTGGGGCATTTCTTTCAGACAGAAGAGCCACAGTAACAACTGAAAGACCTCGGTCCTCGGACCACCGTGGCCATGGGACACGCTTCCCTGAGTTGAAAGCCGTGTTACTTGGCAACTTGTGTCAGAAGTCAGATGCCCCTGAGCCAGTGGCTTGGTATCTGGTGCTGGATCCGTGTCCACCCAGAGGTCCCGCTGCTCAGGCTGCCCTGAGGCTTGCCTTGGCGCATGGTGGCCAGTCCCACGTGGGGGGGTCGGGACACGTGGCCTTCCAGTGCTTGTCGAGTCCAGGTGACTTGGCCAGAAGTTATGCGGTGCGGTCTTCAGAAGACCACTGAGCTGAAGGTGTGTTTCAGTCTTCTGAGGTTAAACGACCCATCCTGAGAAGCGACATGGTGTGCTCTGAGCCGTGTTTTCAGGGCCGTTCTTTGGGTTTCCCACTCCATAGACTACGGGGTCCATGCCAGGTGGTGCCAGGGGAGAGGCCATGCCCTGGGGCCCCCAGAGCCCTGCGTTTCCGTGGCATCCGCTTTTAGCTGTTGTTAGAGTCGCCTGCCGCCAGGCAACGAGCTAACTCAGTCGTCGGTGCGCGGGCTGGGCAGCTGGCTGGGCATCCGCTCACCTCCCGCCTCCCACGCGGCAGGCCTTCAACACCTTCATAGACGACGTCTTCGCCTTCATCATCACCATGCCCACCTCCCACCGGCTGGCGTGTTTCAGGGACGATGTCGTTTTCCTTGTTTACCTCTACCAGCGGTGGTGAGTGCGCCAGGCAGGGGCTCGGGAGCCGTGCTGTGGGGCAGGGCGGTCTGCAGGAGGTGTTTCTGTGTTCTCTGAGCTAGCGCTCCAGCTGCCAGTGGTGGGCCACGGAGAGAGGGTTCCGTCTGCCTCCTGCTCTAGGGGAGCATGCTTCCGCCTGGGTGATCTGAGTGCCCTGCGAGCACAGCTCTCTCCTTGAAGGATGTGAGCTTTCAACCCAAGCGCTCTTTGGCAGAGCACAGAGGATGCTGCCCTGGCCCCTGGGCTGCGCCCATGTCGGAAGCTAGGATGGGGTCCCCTGGGGCGGGCCTTCCCCGGGGGTGTCTGGACCCTGTCTGCTTTGGCACGGCTGTCCTCGGCCTCCAACTGGTCTTGAGTGCAGAGCCCTAGCATGTCCATTAAAAATAAAACAGCAGGCGGGCACGAGGTGAACCCCAAGTTCCTCTCCCACTGAACCTGGGATGACTTGATTTTCAGTCACTGAGAACCGAGAACACACGTGTTCTCCCTTCAAAAGCCGTAGCGCTCCAGGAGCTCTCGGTGTCGTTGCAGGCTTTATCCTGTGGATAAGAGCAGAGTGAACGAGTTTGGGGAGTCCTACGAGGAGAAGCCGCCGCGGAAACCCCGCGCAGACTGAGCCCCTGCTGGGGCCGCTCGCGGCTGCCGCCACGCAGCAAAGCCTGGACTGTTGGCTACTGAGTATTCTTGGACGCTTTTGGTGGAATTTCCCGGACATTTCATCTTCTGCATTGCCAAAATCTGAACATTTCTCATGCATCTCCTGAGTCCCCTTACGTTGTGTTGAGAGGAGCTGGCAGCACTCACGGTGCACCCCCAACGTGCAGCCATCTCCCTCGGTCACCGGGCTGCTGGGAGCCTGCGGCCCCCTTGGTGGCTCCTGGTGCAGGAGCGTCCAGTGTCGGCAGGGGCTGTGCCGTCACCCAGTGTCCCCGACTCGCAGACACCGAGGCAGGGAGGTGCAGATCTCCATTTCAAGGTGTCTGTAAGCGCTCCTCACGTGATTAACATGCCTCTTTAAACCAGTTCCATAGACTCTGGGATCAAATGGCTTTTTTCCTTTTTGTTTAAATTTGACTATTTTAAAGCTTAATGTATGTATGTTTCTATTTTAAAATAAATTTCTCTGGCTGGAATGTTTCTCTTGCCCTCTTATGACATGAAGAGTGTTTCAGATCCTTCAGTTTATCCCGTTCCCAGAAGCGAGCACATGATGTGGGTTTGTGTTCGCTAAAAGGAGCAGCTTGAAAGAACCTCTCCTCAGCCTCGGAATCGTGAGTGTTCTTGCGTATTTACGTCTGGCTGTGAAGACTGAAGTATGATACGGTTTTGGCCACTGGGGTCGATGGCGTCTTAGTACAGGGATGCCGTAGGTCAACATAGAGGGGGAGAGAGCGGGAGGCGTCTCCACGGGTGGGCAGAGACGGGCGAGCCTGCTGGGTAGCAGGGCCAGTCACGGGTCCCGTGAGGTCTGGTTCTTGAGGATCTGTCTTCTGTGTGTGTCTGGGTGGGCGTGAGCACACACCACAGCACCCTGTCGCTGGCCCGTCCATCTGTGTCTCCGCCCAGGTGGCATGGGGCGTGGCTGGGAATTGAGCCCTTCTCCTCGGTGGGGTCATTTCTCTGCACTGTGGGCCTCCTCTAGGGGCCCCCCCGGCTAGAACGTGGAACCAGGTGCAGCCAGGTCACCGAGCCAGGCGTCTGGTGGCCTGCTCCTTGCGTCCTCGCGCACAGGCAGCATGCAGGCACAGGGTGTTGGCACCCCTCAGGGGCCGGCAGGTCTCTGCTGAGGGCTGTGTGGCTCACTCGGGAAGAAAAGCACTTTGTTTCCAGTTGCTCTTTGTTAGTTCATCATCTGAGCACCATGCCATGCTCATTCTTGCCGCCGCTTACCGAGGATCCCCGTGCTCGCTCGTATCTAGCCCTGTGCCCGGCCCACAGGAGGCGCTTGGTGGAGGTCAGATCACCAGCGTCCCCCCCCACAGTCTGTTTCCTGTGGGGAGTGGAGGCCGGCTTTATAAGACACAGCCCTGGTCTCTCTGGGAATCCCTCCTGCACATCTGGATGCAGCCCCGACAAGCATCTGTGAGGGGACGAGAACATTCCGGAGCTTTGCCAGGAGCGGACCGCCTGCTGTGTGACGCTGGCGCCTGTCCCCAATGGTTGTGTCATCATGTCCCCTGCTGCAGTCTCCAGGGGGCACGCCACCGGGGCTTGGAATGCCTGGGCCCCGGCTCCGTGGAAAGGCCGTCTCATAGCCCTGCTTCCTCGCATTGGGAGCCCGGAGCCCGGCCGACTTGGCAGCTTCCCCGCAGAGGCTGTGCCCGCGCTCGGTTTCAGTTCCACGTAAAGTCGTTGTCAGGAGGACTTTGTTTTCACCACGACCCTGCTCTTCGCTTCAGCTGGAAGGCTGTTGAGCGGCCGTCACTGGAGCAGGCCCTGGTGGACCTGACAGCGTGGCGGGCTTGCTGCGTTGTCTGGAGGCATCGTGCAGGTCCCCAGAGGCCGCTGCACTTGGGGCAGTGATGGCATGCCCTGCTGGTGGCTGGTGTGTTTTGGGGTCTCTGCGCCCTGGTTTTCAGCAGCCCTGCAGGTCCTGGACATTGTTTTCCAGGTTGCAAATTGCAGGACATGTGGACCTGTCTTCTCACAGGTGTTGAAGTCACGTCTTTGTAAAAGAAAAGTTTGATCAATAGTGAGTCATGGGCTGTTCCTTTTATTTAATTTATTTTTTGTGAGGAAGACTGGCCCTGAGCTGACATCTGTGCCAATCTTCCCCTATTTTATGTGGGACACCGCTACGGCATGGCTTGACGAGTGGTGTTAGGTCCACACCCAGGATCCAACCCTGTGGACCCTGGGCTGCTGAAGCAGAGCACACGAAATTAACCACTACACCACCAGGGGGGCCCCTGTTTCTTTAAAAAGCTACAGTCCTGTGCGTTAACAAATTACTCACAGGAGGTTGCTTGAGTGCCTGCCTCTCCCTTTCTCAAGAGATTAAAATACACCAGGTTTGCGTGTGAGGCCTCAGAGCCCCTCTGGCTTCCGGACTGAGCACCTTGGTGACGCTCTTGACTCTCCTGGGCTAATGTTCCTGTTAACAGACAGTGTTTTCAGGGTGAATGCGGCCAGGTCGTGCGCACGCTCCCTGCCTCTGAGTAGGAATCCATCTGAAACGCTTAAAGAGCCTGCGACTCAGTTTCTCCTGGTCGGGGGCGCCGCCCTGCCTTGACGCGTTTTCTCTTGAGCTTTGTCGATCTCTGTAACATCAAGGCCACATCTTCTGTGATGATTGTGAAGTGGACTTCTAGACACACATCATTCTTAGAATGTCTCGGAGCCCTTCGAGGCTGTTAAGGTGCCGACGATGGGCGATGCATCCCTGGGTCAAGGTGGAGGCCTGAAACCCTCCGGACGCAAGTCACACAGCGGGAGGAGCTTCTGCTGGTCTCGGCCAGAGGGCTCCATACCGGGCAGGCAGGCTCCTCCAGCAGGAAGCAGCCGCTGCCCAGAACGAGCGTGTGCTTCTGCACGTGCCGCCACGTTGTAGAAGAAGTGGTCTTCAGACTAGAGTTCATCCAAACAAGTGGATGAAACACCTGCCCACGACAGCCCCACAGAACCCGGCGGGGCGCTGTCCGGGTCCTCAGAAAGGAGCTGAGGTCGTCTGCTCCCCCGGCTTGGGGAGGGTGCGGCGCGTGGCCGAGCGTGCTGGTTGGAGTGTCTGACGAAGCACGGGGGCTGCTTTGGAGAGGGCACAAGTGTGTGCGTAGTGAGCCAAGAGGAGGCCTTTGCATGCCCACACCACGACATGCAGCTTCCCTGAAGGACGTAAGGACGTCAGGCTGGGGTCTGCAGCGCCCTGTGCTGCGGGGGGGAGTGTAGCAAGCCCGAGATGGTCAGCCACAGGGCCCTGCGGGTCCTGGGAAAATAGCCCTGTGAGTGTCCTGGGGCTGCTGTGCCAATGGCCGCACACTTACTGGCTTAAAACAACATAGATTTGTCATCTCACTGTCGGGTCTCGTGGCTAGAGCTCTGGGTGGCAGGCTGGTTCCTCCTGGAGGCTCCGGGGAGAATCCGCCTTCTCCAGCTTCCAGAGGCACCGCGTTCCGGGGCTCGTGGCCCCAACCCTACGTCACTCCAGCCCTGCAACCATCCTCGCGTCTCCTCACTCTCAGCCTCCTGCCCCACTCCCGTGAGGCCCTTGGTGGCTACAGCAGGCCCACCGCATAATGCCGGATGGTCTCCCCATCTGGAGTCCTTTGCTCAGGCGCATCTGCACAGTCCAGGGGCGGCCCATTCCCAGCCTCCAGGGATGGGCATGTGGGCACCTCGGGGCCTCTCTTCAGCCAACACACCTCGTTTGTCCACCCTCCATGCCGTACCCAGTTCCTCACTAAATCCTACATTGCAGTATCCAGAGTGGCTTCTGTTCTACCACGTGGACACAATGACGCACTGAGAGGGGAGCGCTTCTTACGGTGTAAGTCTCGACCAGCATGGTGACAGATGTGCATGTGCAGCTCTCAGTGGCTTCTACACATGTGCACTCTTGTACCAACTGCCCAGATCGGCCTCCGTCGTCCCCCCAGTGCCTCCCATGGAAACCACTGGTGAACTGTGTCCCCATCGGGCCCCTTGCCCACTCACGTCAGCAGAGAATCCTGCACTGGACTCTTGGTGCCCGGTGTCTTTGGCTCAGAATTCTCCCTGACATCCGTCCAGCTTGCTGCACGGGGACTGATGTGCTCTTCTCCTTCAGGGTGTCTTCCATTCCATGAAGAAACCACAGGTTGTGGACAGTAGACAGATGTTAGGTGTCGTCTACTGTGGCTGTCACCATGCATGTCTGTGTGCATGCCTCTGGTGGACAGTGGCCGTCACTTCTTGGGGCACACACCAAGGGGCAATCGATGGTGGTGGAGTATGGCCTTGCACAGAGTTTACACAGAGCTCACTCTGCTCGCACAGAGCTCACTCCTACCAGTTCACACTTCCACCAGCGAAGTCGAGAATCCACCTGTGCCCTGGCCTCGCCACGCTTGGCGTTGCGTCTGACTCACGGTTGTGCAAGCAGTGGGTCCTGCCGAGGTCCTGACTGCATTTCTCTACGACTGTGGTGTTGAAGACCTTTTCATACTCTTACCGCTTGGATGTCCCTCTTTGGTGACGTGCCTATTTTTTCTGTTTTCTGTTTTCCCCCACAATCACATGTTTCTAGTACTATTCTTGTTAGGTTTGCTTCCTGAAGCTGCCTTAGCCCCGAGAAGTGAGACAGAGAGCGTCTCCTTTTCTGTTCCAGAAGGTTGTTCCTTACATGGTTTGTGACAGCCGGCGATGCCATCAGAGCCCCAGCTTTCCTCTGTTGGATACCCCTTTACCACTGACCTGATTTCTGCAATTGTTGTGGTCATGGTACTATGCTGGTATTCTATTTCCTCTTGAAGTTGATTGTTTTGTTTATTTAAAGAATTTGTCCACTTCATCTAAATTTTCAAGTGTATTGGCATGAAGTCGTTCATAACACCTCTTGCTTACTACGATGTCTGTAGCAGTGTCTGCTGTTTCACTCCTGTCTTAGCTTCCTGTGGCTGCCTAACAAAGTCCCACAGACTGGGTGGAAAGCGGTTAGTTAGAAAGACGGCAATACCAAGTGTGGGCGAGGGGTGATGCAAGGGGACTCTCAGACTTCGCTAGTGGAAGTGTAAACTGGTAGAGATCCTTCCAGAAAACTGTTGGCTCAAACAACAGACATTGACCCTCTCCCAGTTCTGGAGGCTGGAGGCCCACGACTGAGGTGTCAGTGGGGCTGGCTCCTTCTGAGGCTGAGGGCAGCATCCGTTCCAGCCGCTCCTTGCTTTGTAGATGGCTGTCTTCCTCTTCACAGGGTGTTCTCCCTGTCTACGTGTCTGTCTCCAAATTTCCCAATTTTATAAGGACATAGGCTTCTTGGATTAGGGCCCACCCTAATGACCACCTTAATCTGATCATCTGCAAAGACCCAATTTCCAGAATAAGGCCACATTCACAGACCTGAGGGTTAGGATTGCAACACAGGAACCCTGGAGGAGACACAGTCTACCATAAAAACTCTTCACATAGTCATTAGTTTTTTCCTTTTTTCTTGATCAATCTGCTTTTGTCAATGTTATTATTATTATCTTTTCAAAAAGAGTGAAGGTTTAGCTTTGATTCTTTATATTTTATTTTCTCTTTCATTAATTTCTGCTCAGATCTGTACTGCTTGTTTCTTTTTACGTACATCAGGTCTATTTTGAAATCTTCTTTCCTACTTTTGGAGATGGTCAATTAGTTCATTAATTTTTTCAAACAAGGCATTAAAGTTCTGTTTCAGGACCTACTTCTGGACAAAGAAGCAACAGGGGCTGGGTGTGCCCTCTGTCGGAAAGACGACACCTGCATGAGGTGCCTGAGCTGACAGTCCCAAAGACCCTGAGCATCAGACAGGACAGACGGTGGTCCCTGAGAGGCCAGGACCAAGGAGCTGTGTCCACAGTTCCCATGGGGAAGATCTTCCAGGCTCCAGTGTGTGTGCTGGGCAGCCTGGTGGTTTCCCTGAGGTGCAGAGATGGCGCTGGGGGGTCCCAGGAGGCCACAGCGCCCAGAGTCCTCAGGGTCGGCCCTGGAGAGAAGGCAGCTGCACAGAGAGAAATTTGGAGACCAGCAGAGCGTGGCCTGAGCACTCAGCTGGTTACCCATCAGTGCTCTTGCGTCAGGAAACCACCAAGCAGGAACCACCCGAGGGGATCTGAAGGACGGGTCCACAGAGCTCGCACACGAGCAGCAACAGTACCTGCTCCAACGAGCCAGGGTGGAAACCTCATGCTCAGGGGGGCGCCAGTGAGAGGACTCGAAGAGCCTGGCCTCAGCGGTCAGGGAAGAAAAACTTAATTTCAGACTAACCACTGCTCTGGTCCCACCAACGAAGCTTTAAGCGCAAGATCAAAAGGATCAAGCTGTTTCCAAGGACTTTAAGTGTTTCCCAGTAAAAGCTAAGAAAATATTTAGAGGAAGACAAAAATATCCTTCACCCGACAAGGTGAAATTCACAATGTCTGCCTCCAAATTACCAGATATGCAAAGAAGCAAGAAAATACAACCCACGATGGGGAGAAAAGTCAATCAACTAGAACTGAACCAAAAATGACAAATATGACAGAAGTAGTAGCCAAGGATAGTAAAACAGTTATGAAACATATTCTACATGTTCAAGAGGAAAGACTAAAGATGTCCAGCAGAAACATGGGAGACATGGAAAGACCCAATCAAACTTGTAGAGATAAAAACTGTAATGTCTGAGATGAAATATACATCAGACAGGATCTGTGGAAGTTTGACTTTGCAGAAGAAAAGATTTACAGGTTTTAAGACACAGCAATAGCAACTCTGTGAAATGAGACAGAATAAAAAGACTGAGAAAATGAGCACAGAGCACCAGTGAGCTGTGGGCAAACTTCGAGTGGCCGACCGTGTGTAAGTGGGGTCCCCGAAGGAGAAGAGGCTGGGGAAAACATGCTTGAAGAAACAATGTCTGGGAATTTGTCAAATTTGATTATATGTGTGTGTGTATAACCACGGACCCAAGGAGTTGAACAAACCCAAGTGCAAGAAACAGGAAGAAAGCTAAGAGGTACATCACAGTCAAACTGCTGAAATCCAGTGATGGAGCAAAAGTCCTCAAAGTAGCCAGAGAATAAAACATGCATGACGTACAAAGGAACAAAGAAAATGATGCGGAAGATTTCTTGTAGGAAGCAGGGCAAGCCAAAAATTAAAACACTTAAAGGGAAAAATCTCCTAACAGGATTTTATATCCAGTGAAAACACATTTCGTAATATATTTGAAATTTAAAGACTTCTCCAGACGTACAAAAACTGTAAGAATTCATCCCAGCAGACCTGCTCTACAACAAACGTGAAAGAGAGCGCTTCCAGCAGCAGACGGTGGTGCCAGATGGAAATCTGATCCACACAAAGGAATGAGGAACACCAGAAATGGTAACCACACGGATGACTATAAAGACTCGTTTCTTACTGCTTAAGTTATTTTAAAAGATAACGGGCCACTTCAAGCTGAAATAATAACAGTGTTTTGTGGGGTTTGTAACATACGGAGAAGCAAAATGTTCATGACGACAGCAGCACAAATGCCAGGCGGGGAGCTACGGCAGAACGCTGCTGTAAGGGTCTCATGCTGGACGTGAGGATGCGATGTAACTCAGGGCAGACTGCGATAAGTTAAAGATCTACACCAGAAACGCTACAGCTACCTCTAAGATAAAAGAATTATAGCTATTACGCTGCGAAAGGAGATAACATTGAATCATAAAAAATACTAAATGCAAAAGAAGGCAGAAAAATGGGGAAAGAGGAACAAAGAACAGGTGGGATAAATTGAAAACCAGTAGTGTGTGCTATTATAGATTTAAACCCAGCCATATCAATAACCACTTCAAATGTAGGCGGTTCAAACACTTCCCTTAAAAGGCAGAGATTGCCAGACTGAACA
This sequence comes from Equus quagga, assembly GCF_021613505.1. Classification (NCBI taxonomy): domain Eukaryota; kingdom Metazoa; phylum Chordata; class Mammalia; order Perissodactyla; family Equidae; genus Equus; species Equus quagga. The sequence goes on from NC_060275.1 coordinate 120,239,401, forward strand.
AAAAGGCAAGACCCAGCTATGTGCTGCCTGCAGGAGGCCCACTCGAAACAGACGCAAGTAGGTTAAAAATTAAAGCACTGAGAGAAGATTCACCCTGTGAGCACTCATGAAAAGAAAGCTGGACTGACTATATTAATATCAGGAAAAGCTGATTTTAGAGAAAGAACATTACCAGGAAATAAAGTCTTTTCATAAAAGTAAAGGTATTGGTTCATCAGAAGGACATAACAATCCCAAAGTTTCATGTGCCCAAAACAGAGCTTCAAAATACAGCAAGCAAAAATTGTTAAGAATGTAAGGAGAAATCGTGGAGTCCACAATTATAGGGGATTTCAACAGCTCTGTCTCAGTAACTGACAGAAGAAGATAAGAAGCTCTGTGAGAACACGGAGGGCTTGCAGGACACTGTCAACCTGCAGGACCTGCTGACAGACACCCGCTCAGCATCAGAAGAACACACGTTCTCCTCAAGAGCACCTGGAACATTCGGCCACAAAACAAATCTGAATAAATTTAAAGTGATTCGAGTCAGACAAATCACGTTCTCTTGCCCTAGTGGAATTAAACTAAAAATCAAGTAACAGAAAGATCTCTGGGAAAATCTCCAAATATTTGGAAATTACACATCACATTTTGAAATAACCCATGGATCAAAGAAGAAATCAAAAGAGAAATTACAAAGCACTTTGAACTGAATGAGAATGAAAACAAAAATATCCAAATTTGTGGCATCTTGATAGTAAAATGAAAGGAGAGCTGAAGCAGTCTGTAAAGGGAAATTGATGACACTAAAAACCTGGAGTAGAAGAAAAGGCTTCAGTGTCCTCAACTTCCACCCTAAGAAACTAAAAAGCAAATTAAACCCAAAGAAATTAGAAGAATGTAGTAAATATCCGAGCCAAAATCAATATAACAGGAAAAAATACAGAAAATTGACGAACTCAAAAGGTTGTTCTTTGAGAAGATCAATAAAACCGACAAACCTCTGGCCAGACCAATTAGGAGAAAAGGAAAACTCGAATTACAATACCAGCTATGAGGGAGGTGACCCGACTACAGATTCTACACATGTTTAAAGAATGAAAAGAAGATTTATGCCAACATAGTCAACATTTAAGACAAAATAAACAAATTCCTTGAGAGACACAAACTACCAAAGCTCGTGCGAGAAGAACAGGTCACCTGAATAGCCCTCTTTCTATGGAAAAACTCGAATTTGTAGTTAAACTTTCCCGCAAAGGAAACCCCAGGACCAGAGGGCTCCACGGTGGATCCCGCCCAATGTCTAGGGAAGAAATGACACCCATGCTGCACAGACTCTTCCGGAAAACTGAAGAGGATGGAGAGTTCCCGACAGGTCCCAGGAGGCCAGCACCACCCCACAGCAAGAGCACAGGAAGCCGCCACCAGGACAGAACAGGCAGACGGCACTTTAGGACGCTGTCACTCGGAGCCACGCTCAAGCTTCACTGCCATTGTTGTCAGTATTGTGGCCTCGTTCTTCTTCGAACCTCATGTGAAATCGTCCTTTGACTTTACACATGAGCGTCCGTTTCCTCGCTTGGGTTTCTTTCTCACGTCACAGACCTTCCTTCGTGAGGTACACCCTTCAGATCGTGCTGCCGCTAAGATCCCTCCAGGTTTGTCCAGATAAAACATCTTCATTTCACCTTCATTCCGGAGGCCATCACCACACAGACGGGGGGCCTCCTCCAGTCCCTTCAGGGGCTCTTCCTGTGTCGCTGTCGGGGGCGGTCATTCCATGCGGGGTGGTCTCTCTTCTCGCGGCTGAATTTAAGGTGTTCTTGTTGCCAGTCGTGCAGCCCCTTCCCTCTCTGCTTTGGTGTGTAATGCACTGTGTCCCCACGTCCTCCGTCACCAGCAGGAAGTCAGCCGTTTTCTCTCCAACGGTGCCTCCTCCATGGTTGCCCCCTCTCCTGCATCGTGCTCCATTCCTGTCTCTTAATCTCTTCTCGTTTCTAGTCTCCTTGCTTCTCTGTGCTGAAGTCTGTAGTTTTTTCAGATACACCATTTTCCATATTACTAATTTTCTCTACTTTGGTACTTACTTCATCTCACTGGATTTTTATCATTCGTTATTCAATCACATACATCTAATTCCAGACATTCCACTGGACTCCGAGTCCTCCTGGTCTATTTTAATAGTCCTGCCCTTTGTCTTCCCTTCCCTTCCCACTCTTGTTGTTAGATTTATAAAAACAAATTTGTGCTGTGCTATGAACCATTTCCAATAGCTACAGAGTCTGTGTCTGATCCTGCTGTTTTATTTCTGCCTCCTCCCATCATGGTGCTTGTTCCCTTGTGTGTTTGGAGGTTTCTGGCTGTGTGCTCATATTTGATTAAACTTGACCTCTAGGAACGCTGAGACCTAAAATGTCGATGGTTCCTTCCAGAAAGAATTAGACCTTGGTCGTATCCCAAGACCCTGGGCTCTGTGGACACGAGGCGCCCTGAGATCTCTCGAGGGCCCCTGCTACACGGGGCTGGGGCAGGAGAGCCCAGGTGATGTGGATTTCTGAAGCCAGAGTAAGAAGTCTGAACTTTATTCTAAGGGGCAATGAGAAGGCGTTAGTGGGTATAGCAGGATGTGACAGGCTCTTGCTTGTGCTTTTCAAAGGTCATTCCAGAAGCTCCCTGCAGACTGTGGCTGGCAAGAATGAGGAGCTAGAAGCCTGTTGCAATAACGCCAGAGATGACAACGGCTACATATGGCAGGTGCAGAAAGAGAGGAATTGGGTGGTCTCCTGGAACTGTGGCTTCCTCTTTCTTTCATCTTAAGCAGTGACCAGGCTGTGCCTGAAGGAAGTTCAGTTCAGTCCCTTCTTCTGTGAAGCTGCTGCAGCTCTCTGCTCAGGAAGACTCAGAAGCCCTGGCTCCGTGGTCATTCCCTCTTTTCTCTCCCATCTTCCCTGCTCTTCCGAGGGAGCAGAGCCGCCGGCTCACCGATTTGCCCAGCGCTGAGTTTCTCTGATGCTGGTGAGGCCCCCTCTTCTGAAGGGCTTCACGGGGGTGCCCTCCCGTGCCCTGAGCTGGGGGCCAGGCCGGGCGGGGCTGGGAGGGGCTGTTCACAGAGGGAGCAGTCAAAGGACTTAATTCTGTCAGTAAATTCCACCTTTCCGCATCCCAGTGGATCACTTTCTCTCACTCCTTTCTTAAATTTCATTGAATGACCTTCAAGAGTGCAGAAGCCCAGGGGCGTACAGCCGGACCGAGCCGTCTCCAAGGTGCGGGGACTGAGGACCCACGTGCGGAGGGATTTGAGCCCTGAGCGCTTTTTATTAGTTTTCCTAAGGTGGTTTAAGGCACAAGAGAAGGTACACAAAGGCCTGGAAGTAGGTCAGGATAGATCAGCATGGCAAAGCCGCCAAGGGCAGGAGGTAAAAGCCTCGCCTGCTAAGACAGGGAAAGCATGGTGGTCTTCCCTGCAAGCTGCCAGACCCAGGGAGGCTCTGGTGTCTGAGCTCGGTGTTGACACAGGACCCTGATGACCGGCAGGGCCATGTCCCCAGAGCCCCCCCCCCCCCACCTCCTGGCTGTGCTGCATCTCCCCAACACCAACCGGGTGCACTGGACACTGGCCTTGGACTCAGAGAGTCTCAGCTCTGCCCCAAACTATCGGGATTTTCAGAAGCCACCATCTCTGAGCCTGTGACAACGGAGATGACACTTGTCCACCTGATTCCCAGGGTTGCTCAGTGATGATGAGCTCGTGTGCACGAAATCCCTGTGGCGGTCGTAAGGCTCAGGCTCTATATAACTGGAGACCATTGTTCCTAGTCGTTTACATTTTCCACTAAGACTTAAACAAATGTTCCAGGAACCACTTCAGGAATGACAAAACAGAGGCACAAACAACCACTGCTTCATTGTGCTCAGCGAGACCCACAGAACCAGGAGAGGAAAGAAAACGGAGGTTTACTTGAGGCCCCAGGTTGGGGTGACAAATGCAGCTGGAGCCACAGGTCCCTTAGATTCAGAGGACCTGGGAGACAGAGCATGGACGCCAAGGGTCTGCAGGGCAGCTGCCCCACTGTGGGACGTGGCCTCGGTGTCATCTGCTCCATCCGCTTCCCAATGGCACCACACAGAGGCCCAGCCCCTCCGCCTGCCCCTCCGTGCTCTCCAGAAAACCCTTCCTGAACCCAGGTCCCTAACCCTGCCACACAGCTTTCTCTCCCCTCCCCACTCCGTGTCTAGTTGGAACAACAGTGCTTCCTACAAATGGGCGCCTGCAGTCCAGCGGGGGCCTCCCGACTGCCTTCCCCAGGTGAGCCCCATTGTCCACGTCCTGCGCACACTGTCGGAAATCTCTTCAAGTCGGTCCCCTCGTTTGTCACTGAGCCCCTGCCACACATGGGGGCCCCTCCTACTCCTTCAGTGACTAATGAGCATCAGGACAACTTCGTTTGGAAAGGCTGGTGTGAGGTGTGAAGCCCCCCATTGCCTTCCAGAAGACCTAGAAGGGGATTTGGTTGTTGTATTTATCCGAAGCCAACAAGATAATGCTTTTCGTGGAACATTTTTCATGTTTTATGCTGCAGTGATTTAAGACTATCACCAGCTTCTCAAAGACAGAATGACCATGCACGTGACACTGGAGGGGGCATCTGGGGGCGGACAGTTTCCATTCAGGCTATATATTGACACACTCTTCATCACTCGTGTGGTTTTCTGCCTCAGTTTCTCTATTCGTTTTTTTTTTAAATTGTTTTCTGTGCTGGTTTCTCCGGGTGAACCAGAGGAACTCCATTGTTGGAAAAGAGCAAATTTCCCAGAAGCAGCCCCAAATCCTCGGGTGGCAGAATGAGCAGTTCTCAGACGTGGCCCTGGGGCCTTGCCAGTGCTCGCTGGACGTACTTCTGTCTGGACCAGCAGCCCTGACCACAAGTCCACACGGCCGGCAGACCCTAAGCAAGCAGACGAGTGTGAGACACGTCTGTCTAGGGCGGGAGAGTGGAGCCTGTCTACATGCCACACGGGGATGCTATTTCCTGACCAGGGGTCTCACCACACAGAGGGCTGACATTTGTTCAGCCTGTTCCCTGTTGCCACAAGCCTCCCGAAACCCAGAAGTTTCCCCACTTCCCAGCGACTCACTCTTGAAGGTCCTGCAGTGTCTGGTCCGGGTGGAATCTCATTTGGGTGCCTCCTCTAAGCTGTCCTGTTCATGTGACCAGCCCTTGTCCAAACTGCCCTCCTGGGTCTGGAGACGGGTGACTGGAGGGCAGCGTCTCCATTAGTGAGCTGGAAGGCGGGGGCTTCTTGCTCCGCCTGGGGCCCGGCAAGGCTGTAGGCGGGCCCCCCCGACCTGTCCAGTCTCCTCTTCCTCCCGGTGCGTGGGACAGCAGGTGGTTCTGGGAGCTCCAGCTATGAAGGCGGCTGTGGGCAGGTGGTGACACACTGGGAGCCCATGGCTCCATTGTCTCTCCTACCTTTGGTGGATGACCTCGTGGTCACTGATGATTAGGGAAGTGATTTGGGATTTTTTTGTGGTTGGGACCACAACAGAAGCCTAAGAACCCGCAAAGAGAAACTATAGCCTGGGGTCAAGGAGACCAAGTCGTCAGGGGAAGTACTCCCGCTGACCACTTCCCACTGAGCGCTGACCGCTGTACATGTGGCAAGGCCTACCCACTGCGCAGTGACCGCTGACCACTGACTGCTGCTCATTGACTGCTGGCCACTGCCCACGCAGGAGGAGCTCAAGAAGCAGCACCTCGTGCCTGTCGAGGATGCACTGGTGCCCTGGGTTCCTGCACACATGGAGCAGTGGCGTCCATGCTCTCCTCTGTACCTCGTTATACATTCACTGCCCTGCTCCTTCCAAACCCCTCTGAGCCAGGGTCACAGCCCACATGAGAAGGTGACAAACCAGAAGGGCCCTCTGCTCAGGGGACGCAAAGTGCACCAGGTGCCCCGGGGACCGACGTGATGGTTCCCTGCCTCGGGGAACCCCAGATCCTGTCAGTTGTAGGACCCTCGCGGCGACCCCTGCCCCCTGGGAGGGGTGGGGAGGCTGCCCAGGTGCAGCTGCGCAGTCGGAGCACACCTAGTCCTCGATGACACCTGGGAACTGAGATCCTCAGGCCGCAGGGAGGGCAAAGGCCGCGCACCTGCCGCCCGCTCTCCCGCCCCTCAGGACTCCCGCGACCCCGCCCCCGAGCGCTGGGGGGCCCTGCCCCTTCCTCCCTCCAGCCCCGCCCCCTTCGCGCGGACCCCGCCGTGCCCGCCCCTTCCTCCCCGCGGACCCGCCCCGCCCCCGCCCCTCCCTCTGCTGCACACCGCCCTCAGGTGGATGCAACGTGAGCCGCCGCGTGTCCCAGCACGTGGGAGTCCGGGCCCCCGCCCTCCCCGGCGATGCCGCGCGCGCCCCGGTGCCGAGCTGTGCGCGCCCTGCTGCGGGGCCGCTACCGCGAGGTGCTCCCGCTGGCGACTTTCCTGCGGCGCCTGGGGCCCGAGGGCCGGCGGCTCGTGCAGCGCGGGGACCCGGCGGCCTTCCGCGCGCTGGTGGCCCAGTGCCTGGTGTGCGTGCCCTGGGACGCGCAGCCGCCCCCCCGCCGCCCCGTCCTTCCGCCAGGTGGGCTGCCCCGGGGGACCCGGGTCGGGCGTGCTGGGGAGGGAGGGGGGCGGGCCGTGGGGAATGCAGCAGGACTCAGGCTTAGCGCCTCGGGCTCCCGGGCACCTCCGTCCCCGGCGACTTAGACCACTCCCTCCCGCAGGTGTCCTGCCTGAAGGAGCTGGTGGCTAGGGTCGTGCAGAGGCTTTGTGAGCGCGGCGCGAGGAACGTCCTGTCCTTCGGCTTCGCGCTGCTGGACGGAGCCCGCGGTGGGCCGCCCGTGGCCTTCACGACCAACGTGCGCAGCTACTTGCCCAACACGGTGACTGAGACGCTGCGCGGCAGCGGCGCGTGGGGGCTGCTGCTGCGCCGCGTGGGAGACGACGTGCTCACCCACCTGCTGGCACGCTGCTCACTCTACCTGCTGGTGGCCCCGAGCTGCGCCTACCAGGTGTGCGGGCCGCCGCTCTATGACCTCTGCACCACCGCCGCGGCTCGGCCTGTCGCGTACCCCGGCCACCGGCCCACGCGACACGCAGGCGGGACCCAGACAGGCCTCGGACCCACGCGCCAGGTCTGGAACGGCGGCGATGGGAAGGCTGGAGGACCCCTAGGCCTGCCAAGCCGGGGCGTGAGGCGGCGTCGGGCCAGCACTGGGGGAAGTCCACCTCCTGCCAAGAGGCCCAGGCGCGGCCTGGCTGGGGAACCGGAGCAGGGGCCCGACGGGCAGGTGACCCTGGCGCCCCTGGGCAGGGCGCATGGGCCGAGCGACAGTGATCCCCACGCCGTGACGCCTAGCAGAGCCGCCGCGGAAGCCCCATCTTGGCAGGGCGAGCTGCGTAGGACTAGGCTCGCCTTCCCGCCTCTGGGCCGAGAGCGCGAGGCCAGCTCCCCACCCACGCGGCAGTCGCCTCGGCCTCAGGGTGTGCCCCGTCCCCGAGTGTACGCAGAGACCAAGCACTTCCTCTACTGCTCGGGTGGCAAGGAACGGCTGCGCCCCTCCTTCCTGCTCAGCTCCCTGCAGCCCAGCCTGGCGGGGGCACGGAGACTCGTGGAGACCATCTTTCTGGGCTCGGATACCGGGCGGCCGGGGGCTCCCCGCAGGACGCGCCGCCTGCCCACGCGCTACTGGCGGATGAGGCCCCTGTTCCGAGAGCTGCTCGCCAACCATGCGCGGTGCCCCTATGGCGCGCTTCTCCGGAAGCACTGCCCACTGCGCAGTGCGGCCACCCCAGGGGTGCCTGGCGACCTGGGGCGCGGTGGAGTAGGCAGCTGCACCCGGGAGAGGCCAGCGGCGGCCCCCGAGGAGGACGCGGGCCCGCGGCACCTGGTCCAGCTGCTCCGCCAGCACAGCAGCCCGTGGCAGGTGTACGCGTTCCTGCGGGCCTGTCTCCGCCGGCTGGTGCCCGGGGCCCTCTGGGGCTCCAGGCACAACGAGCGCCGCTTCCTGAGGAATGTGAAGAAGTTCATCTCTCTGGGAAAGCACGCCAAGCTCTCGCTGCAGGAGCTGGCGTGGAAGATGAGAGTAGGCGACTGCGCCTGGCTAGGGAGCCCAGGTGAGGCGACCCGGAGGAGGGGGCCCTGCAGCCCCATCCTGACTGAGAACCAGTAGGACCCCTCCTTGCCTACCCCCTGGAGGCTGTCCACTGGCTCATCTGGTCCTCTGCCTCTGACCCCCTCTCCCATCCAGTTTACATAAACCTACAAGACCCACATGTAAACCTACAAGACTTGCATGGACTCAGGTGGGTTCTGGCTCTGGGGGGCAGACCAGCGAGTAGATGGGGCACCCATGGAGCAGGGCTCTGGCAGCAGACAGAAGTATCTGGAAATTCTTGTGAGTGTGCCCACAGGCTATTCATGATCCCTTTTTGACTTCAAGGTTTGTCACCTTGAAATGGTGCCCTGCTGATAGAAATGGGGGGTGGGAGAGGAGGCTGCTCAGCCAGCATGCCGATCCGAATTTAAGTTTTAATGGTGTGTCTACTGTCAGGGCGTGGCAGACTGAGGAGCGTGGGACTGTCTCCTGAGCAAGGACCCAGCCTGTCTTCAGGAACCAGAGTGTCACCAGGGAGAGGGGAGCAGCGGGGTGTTCTCCGTTTCAGGGAGGTGGACCAGCACTGTGGGTGCTGGCAGGAAGTTTCCCGTGAACTGGGCCTGCAGTGTCCCCCCCTTTCAGTTTTCTGGGTTTGATGTTGAGGTTCCTCCTGTCCAGCCACCACGCAGCCCACTCTCGGCCAGCACCCTCCCGGCCGGCACACTAGCGCCAGGAGTGGACAGGACCCACTACCCTCCCCCTCTCCCCGATAGTGGAGCGGTGGGCACAACGGGCCCCGGTGTTTCCCACTTGACCTCCCCCAGACTCCCAGGACACTTAGGGCTGCTGGGAGGAAGACGGTGGCAGAGCCTCCACCAGAGCCGCGGGTGCCCCTGGGCTGCGCAGTATAGTCTCCCGGGGTGGGGCTTTGAAAGTGCCCGGCCCATCCCCAAAGATCTCCATTGCCATGGCCTCTAGTGGGGGCAAAGGGCACTCCCTTCTAGCTCCCTGAGACGCTCTGGGGCCAGGTGGTGCAGTCAGGGTGACCTTCCAGCGACTTGTTGTTTTCTTAATTGTGGGGGAAAAACACGTAAGATCTACCCTCGTAACAAACGTTTGTGTTTGAGACTGGACGGTATTGCTGAGTGTAAGCATGCTGTGGTGCCGCAGGCCTCCACACCCTTTTCATCTGGCACGACCTAGATGCCATTGGCCAGCACTGCCCTGTCACGTGCGACGACTTGGGTGAGCCTGGAAGATGCCAGGCTCAAAGAAGCTGTCACGTGACTCATTTGTCTCTTGGGGCTCGAGTTTGCTTTGTGAGAGGAGAGTTTGAGTTCTGTGACTCTGTTCTCCGATTTCAGACGAGCTCTGCCGTGCCCCTGTGTCCTGCGGGCACAGGGAGGTGGTGTTTCCCAGGTGACTGGGACCCAGCCCCTGGACCACCCTACGGCTTTGCTCAAGTGAGGCTCCTGCTCCTTTCCGTGGCTGTGGCCTCGGCTGTTGCCCACTGGCCGAATAAATGATGCACGGCACGGCCTTGGCCTCTGAGCTGCCTTTCCCAGTCACGGCTCTCTGGTCACCTTCCATCCTCTTCATCCTCTCCTTCCATCCTCTCCTGCTGGGCCCCCTTCCTCTGTGCAGGCCGTCTGCCCTGCCAGCACTCCATCCACGGCCCCCGGGCTTGTTTGCCTCTGTTGAATCAGCCTTGACCATTGTCCTGTCTGCTTGCTGCCCGTTGACTCCCATCGGCTCCCTAGTCCTCAGCCCTGGAGGCCAGACTGCTGGGCAGTCCCATCTGCTCCCAAGTGTTGCTAGAGACATCGCAGAAAGGATTCCTGATGGAAACTCAGGATGTGCGTCAGCCCCCCATCTCTGCCTCTCCCCGGGGCCACCATTGGGCTCATTGCCACCCTTGTTCTCTTCACCTGGGCCCAGATCAGGCTGTGCTCTTCCTCCAGTGGCCCCATCTCATCAACTCACACCCCACACACGATCACTCTCTCTAAACTGCAGTCGGGGTCTGGCCCTCCTGCTGAGGGCCCCTTGACCCCAGAGTGGAGCTGCGACGTCTAAGGGGCCTTGTTGGACCTCTCGTAGGCATTTGTCTGAGTGTCACTAAGTCCTCTCTGAGGGTGACATCCTTCCTTCTGTTTTTTCCGTGTCACTGGGTCATCCCTCTCCTAACTTCTCTGGTGGGTGGCTATGCATTTCCCTCTCTGTACTGCCTTAGCTGCACCCTACCTTGGGATGTGTCACTGTGCATTTCGATATCAATCACTTTTAAGTGTTTCCTCGTTTCTGCTGCGATTTCTTCTTTGATCGTGAATTATTCAGACGTGCATTTTTTACTGTGCAGATGTGTAGGTATTTTGAACGATCTTTTTGTTGCTGATTTCCAGCTCAGTTGTGTGGTGTGGTCTGTGTGATCCCAGTTGTTTGAAGCTGTGGAGACTTGTTTTTTAGTCTGGTATGTGGACAGTTTCCGTCAACATGCCTTGTGTGTTTGGCAGCCTGTGGCTGGTTGCTGTGTTCACCACATCCAGCTTATTAAGGTTCCGAAACATGGAGCAGGGGCGTGGTCTCACTCGGCCTGGGTCTGTCCATTTCTTCTCATTCTGGCAGGATTTACGTTGGGCTTTATTAGGCGCCTGCACCTTTTAGGCTTTTTATCCTCCTGGTGAATGTCTAGTAATTCTTTCCACCTTCGAGTCTGTTTCGGTGCTTGTGGAGCTGCCGCACTGGCTTCCTTTTGGTCCGTATTTGCTTCTCGTATGTTTTATTGTCCTCTAGTTTTTATTTCCGACCTCTTTTGGGGCGTCTTATTAACAGCACGCAGCTGACATTTTAAACGTTTTTCTATTCAGTCTGGCAGTCTTTGCCCCTGACCTGGAGAATCTGACTTGTTTTCATTTTCCCATGATTACAGACATGTCTGGATGCCCATCTTCTATCTTTCTTCCCAGTTTGTCTGCTTTTCCGTGTTCCTTGTTTCCTGATGCTGGTGCGCTCTCTCCCCGTGTCCTCGTGCTGGTTTTCCCTGCCGGCAGATAGAAATTGCCTGCTCTGCGTCCCCCTCGGGGGCTAGCTTCTCCCCAGCAGCACAGGGGCCTTGCTCTGCGTGTGTCAGTCTGATCCCCACCCGCTCCGCTCTTCCCACTCACCTTGCTCTGTCCACCTTTGACACCCTTGTTTCCGTGTCCTGTGGTCAGTGTTTGTTAGCTGTACCCCTTTCTCTTTCTTTGTTCACAGTCTGTCTCCTCTCCCACACCTGCCTCTGGATCGCCTTTCTTCTCCTTTGCACGTTTCTTTCATGTCAATTATTGGTGGTAAAGCCCCTGGCTGCATCTGTGCCGTGGCCCCCGTGGCAGCCTGGTGACCCCTGTGGTCCTCCTCTAATGACATTTCCAAGTGCATAGACTAAAATCAGAGCACCACAAAGGAGGACAGCCATCCCGGCCCGCAGTGCGTGTCGGGGCCCCTCAGTGCATGTCAGAGCCCCCGTGACGCATGGCATCCCTAAACTGGTGTGCGACCACCTCTGCTCGCCTGCGTTGTTCAGCCTAGAAACCCCCGGGTGCTTCTGGACCTTGCTGCTCAGTGACGATGCCTGAAATTGTACAGATCAGCACATGACTGTGTGTCACACATGTGGAGAGCACGTCTCTGCCCTCCATTCTGCTTGTCAACCAGGACAAATGATGACACCCCATGTCGTTACTGTCCAGTAGCAATAGAATGTGAGCCACACGTATAACTTAAAATTTTGAAATAACTTTAAAATTTTAGCCACCTCAAAAAAGTAAAAAAACCCACAACTGAAAATATACAACTATGTACCGGGGGGCTTTGGGGAGAAAAGGAAAAATAAAAAATCTTAAAAAAAAAAAAAAGAAAAGGTCAGACTAATTTAAAAACTTATTTCATTAAAGCCAAATATGTCCAAAATGTTATCACTTTAGCACATAATCAGGAGAAGCACCGTTGACGGGATGCTCCATGTTCTTCTGCCCGCGTCTCAGGGACCTGGTGGTGGGTGGCGAGGACAGTGCATCTCAGGCGGACCTGCCCCATTTCGGGCGGCCGTGGCTGCGTGAGGGATGGTGCAGGTGTGCAAGGCTCGCTAGGCCCCGGGAGACGTGGGCTCCATGCCCTTCTCATTTCAGAGGCTTGCTGCGTCCCGGCTGCGGAGCACCGGCTCAGAGAGGCGGTCCTGGCCAAGTTCCTGTGCTGGCTGATGGGCACACACGTGGTGGAGCTGCTCAGGTCATTTTTCTATGTCACGGAGACCACGTTTCAGAAGAACCGCCTCTTCTTCTACCGCAAGAGCATCTGGAGCCAGCTGCAGAGCATTGGGATCAGGTACCACGGTCCGAGAGCCCCCGCTGTCTCCGCGTGTCGGAGCAGACGCCCGCCGTGACTCCTGCTACTGGCTCCCCGGGCCCCTCCACGTGGGTCTGTCACCCCAGATACTCCGCGGGGCCATGCGTTGCTAGGGGCTGGGAGCCGGGGGACCCTATCATGGTTCTGGCCCACAGAGGTCCCACACTAGGCACGGACTCTGAAGCCCCCTTCTCTTACCCCTGGGGTCTCGAAAGTGGAAGAAGTTGATGCCGAGTGGAAACAGCAGTGCTGGGAGACCTTCCTTCCCGGCACGTGGGTCAGATCCTGTCTGATTCACACAGGGTGATGGGACTTGTGTCCTGTTACTGTGGGATGTGTCAGGACACAGGCTCCTGCTGTGAAACAGGCCCTGAGGCGGGGACTTCCGAGAGTTGAATTGCCTCTGCGTGGATTTGTCTCAGTTGCTCAGTGGCTATTTTATGTCCATTTCCAAGGATTCGGGTCAAAGCCGTGCCCGAGCCAGGACGCCTGCGGAGGGAGGCGGGGCGCGGAGCCGGGTGGCGCTGTCCTGCGTCTGGGTGAGGGTCTGAGGCCTTTATCCTGGCTCTGAGTTAATACACACATCCTATTTAATGATTTAAATCCTCCATGGTGTGTGATCTGGAGTGGCCATTCGGACATTCCTCAGAGGGACCGTGGAAACCATCCCTCTGCCCCGTGGGCGTTCATGTCCCGTGAGGGCCGTGTTCTCGGACGGCCTTCTCTGCTGGGGCCGCCAGCCCAGGGAGCGTCCTCGGCCCGGCGGCAGCCAGCCCCTCCCTGTGGGTGATTTCAGGGGACAGGCCAACAGGGAGCTGGCGGGTCCCCAGGGAGAAGATTCTGTTTCTTGGCTGTGGCCACACCGACCAGCCTCCTGCACGTTTCACCTGGAGGAACATGGGGTCTTTCTGCCTAGGGGTCCGTCCAGTCCCAGCCTGCGCTGCCTGGGGCTCTGCACCCAAGGGAACCGGGTGTCCTGGGCACCTGCCATGGAGGGTGCCCCAGCGGCGTCTGTGCACATGTCGGCATGGCTGTGGCGTCCCAGACTCCAGGCTCTGCCGACTTCCCAGGGACTGGTGTCCTCTGTCAGGCCTGGCTGCTGGCTCTTGCGGGGCCTCTGGGCCGCGTCCCACGAGGTCCTCTGTTGCAGACAACACTTTGAGAGGGTGCAGCTTCGAGAGCTGTCGGACGCCGAATTCAGGCGACATCAGGAAGCCAGGCCCGCTCTGCTCACGTCCAAACTCCGCTTCGTCCCCAAGCCCAACGGGCTACGGCCGATCGTGAACATGGACTATGTCGTGGGAGCCAGAACATTCCGCAGAGACAAGAAGGTCACAGCTTTTGTTTCACTTTTAAACAAAGTGCATTTAAACCCCAGGCTTGGTGTGGATGGAGACGGGCAACCCGGAGGAGAGCTGGCGGCCACAGCAAGGCCAGAGCCGGTGGCCTCTTGGGCTGTGGGAGGGTGGTGTGTGTGGACGGGGCCGTGTTCCCGGGTCCAGAGAAGGAGCTCATAGGAAACCCAGTCATAGAAGCTGCTGGTCAGGCTCTGAGAACCCACAGGGTTCTCGTGACGTGGCCCGTGACTCATGGGACCCACATGGTGCCCGTGGTCCTTTGTAGTGCCGGGGGGCTGTGTGCTCTCTCAGAGCCGGGACAGAAAGATTCAGGCTGTTGAGCTGTCACTAGCCAGCCAGGGTTCCAAGGAACCCCCCTAGGACCTCACCCCCGTGGGTAGCCCCCCATGGCTCCTTCCACCCCCCCCCACCACTGCATCTCTGTGTCCCGGCAGCTCTGACCCTTCCGAGTGCCTCCCTGTAGTGTTTGGGGCTATTTTCTCACTAGCGATGCCCCCAAATGAGAAAGTGAAACTGTTGATGTCGGTTGGGGACGTAGTTTGGTCTTGAGTGAAGGTGAACTCCTCGTCTGTGGTGGGTGGTTCCCCAGGAGGCAGGTCCCTCCCCGTCTGTGGCTAGGGGCTGGGTGAAGAGACATGGTCACATGTGTGGCTAGTTGTAATTTTTCCTATAGGGTTTCTGGGATCCCACGGTGGGTCCCTGGGGAGACCCCGGGGTCTGGGATGGCCATTCTGCCTCTTCCAGAGTCTGAGGGAGGCCAGGTGGGCATGGGGAGGCCTCGGGGGCAGGCGCAGAGGTGGGGAGCTGCCTCTCGTCCCTGAGGGTGCCATAGGTGGGGTGGTCCCCCTTTGGGCTGTGGGATGCTCTGACGATGCTGCTCCATCCTGCGCTGGCCCCTGCAGGCCCAGCAGCTCACCTCGAAAGTCAAGACGCTGTTCGGCGTGCTGAACTACGAGCGGGCACGCCGCCCCGGCCTCCTGGGGGCCTCCGTCCTGGGCCTGGACGACATCTACCGGGCCTGGCGCGCCTTCGTGCTGCGCGTGCGGGCCCAGGACCCGGCGCCCCCACTGTACTTTGTCAAGGTGGGCTCCTGGCTCTGGCCCCATCCCCACCTCACCCCCAAGTGAACCAGCTGGGCATTGGGAACGCCCCCTACCAGGCGAGCCCACATGGTGGGCCCTGGTTGGGGTGTGGGGCGTGGCCGGCCTTCAGGATCCCAAGTCTGCCTGACCAAGCGGCACCTTGGAGGAGCTGCATCCATGTCCCACAGATTCTCTTGGGTGCAGGGAGGCAGGCAACCCCATCTCCACTGGGGGCATCAGCTCCAGGGCGGAAGCTTTGGGCCTTCCCTGAGGATGTGGGATGCACAACTCTGCACCCCAACTCCACGGAGGGCCTGGGTTCCTGGGGAGGATCTGAGACTGCCGCCTATTCAAAGCACGGGGGATCCCCCATCAGAGAAAGAAATGCACCTGGCCCAGCTCTCAGCGCTGGGGAGCCCTAGTGCCCTGGTCATCAGCCTACAGCTCAGAGAGAGAAACCCAGACCCGCCATTGGGTGGTCAGAGTCAGGGAATGGAAGTATGTAAAGAGGGATGTAGGGCTGCCCAAGGGTGCTCAAAGTGGGAGGGATGGAGAGATGTAGAGAGAGGGGCGCAGGTCCACCCTAGGGTGCTTAGTCGGGGGACATGGGGCTGTCTCAGCGAGAGCCCCACTGTGAGGCGGGCTCGTGTGGCTGCCACGGGGCTGTGGGTTGGGTGTTCAGGGCCTCCTCAGCCCTCCTACATCCTGTAGACCCCAGGATTGCTCAGGGCAGGGTGGTGCCAGGCTCCGCCAGGCTGATCCCCGGGTGTGGGACGTGGGGTCCGAGGGGAGCACTTGAGCACCTGCACTCCCCTAGGTGGATGTGATGGGGGCGTATGACGCCCTCCCTCAGGACAGGCTGGCGGAGGTGATCGCCAATGTGATCAGGCCCCAAGAGAACACGTATTGTGTGCGCCAGTACGCTGTGGTCCAGAGAGGTGCGCACGGACACGTCCGCAAGGCCTTCAAAAGACATGTAAGATCCTCAGGGGTGTGTTTCTGTGGCGTGGGCTTGTCTGTGACACAGGCGTGTCTGGTGCAGGTGTGTGTGGCGTGTCTG
>NC_060275.1:120255407-120273248 GCF_021613505.1 Equus quagga
TGTCTGTGACACAGGCGTGTCTGGTGCAGGTGTGTGTGGCGTGTCTGTGACACAGGCGTGTCTGGTGCAGGTGTGTGTGGCGTGTCCACCCTTGAGGCCCTGGCCCACCCGTGTGGGCGCGGCATGGTGCCCTCTCCGCCGCCAGTGCTGGGAGGGGCCCCTGTGGCCCTCACTCTTCATGTTACGGTCGTGTCCTCTCTTCAGCTGGCTCCTGCCCCCTGCTGTCCCTTCACAGCACTGGGGCCTCTCGGACTGAGAACCGGGTTTGTGCAGAGCAGAAGGGGCCGGCAGCAGCAGAGCCGTGCTTCTGTTTAGGTGGCTTCCACACCACCCCCAGGAGCCCACGGGAGCCCACGCGTGGCCCGCGGCCGCACAGAGGGCTGGAGTGTGAGCTGTGGGCAGATGCTGTGCTGGCTCTGGGAGAGGAGAGGGCCAGAGGAGGCCTCACCAGGACACAGGGGCCTCGCTCGCTGTCTCTGCCCGCGCAGCCCCCGCAGAGGCCACGGACCTCGGGTATCAGTGGGGCTGGAAAAGGACAGCTGGGGTTCAGGTTGTGCCTGAGGCCCCATCAGTTTAGGGGATTTCCGACCAATTATCACCAGCACGTTGGAGCGTGAGGGCACCCAGCCTGCAGGAGGATGCAAAGGGAGGGGTTTCCCCCAGAAGTTCTCAGTAAACACACACAGGAAGCCCCGGGGGCCAGGCTCGGTCCCTTGAGGTTGGCAAATCCTGAGTGTGGACACAGATGGCTGCCACCACCCACGTCAAGGCACAGAAATCACGAGGCCTGCAAGGTTCCCTCCTGCCCAGCCTGGGGTGCCCACCACTCTGACCCCTTCGTGGGGGCTCGCTCACCTGTCTTGAATCCCATGAACGTGAAATGGGCGGAACGGCCCCGGTCCTGTGTGCTTTGCTCTGCAGCATGTCTGGGAATGGGCTGGGCCCCGGGAGCAGCAGCTCTGGCAGCTTACTTGTTGACGGCGGCCCGGGTGTGGCACGTGGCCCAGCGGGGTCGTGCTCTCTGCTGGGGGTGGGTGTTTCTGGTTTCCAGGTTTGGGCGGTTGAACAACGCCGCCGCGGGCATGCCTCCATGTGCCGTTCCCTGGACAGAAGCTCTGGTTTCTGTGGGCGGATTCCAGCGGTGGAGTCGCTGGGTCTCACTCTGGTTTGTTTAGTTTTAGGAGATAAATCTCCAAAGAGTTTTCCTGGGCGACTGTGCCTGATCATACTCCTCCTCTGCAGAGAGGACCCACGTGCTCACATCACGACACGCAGGGGGTGGTCAACGCTTCTGGCCGGAGCCCACGTGTCCCGATGGGCGCGGAGCCGTCTGTGGGGCTGCGGTTTGCGTTCCTGATTTGTTCACGTTGCTCCTGCCTTGTGCTGGGCTGGCTGCCCGTGCTGTGGTTTGTGGGAGATCTTTAGCAATCGGACACGAATCCTGTGTCGGGTGACGGACTGCAGGCATCTCCTTGGTTCGTCTGCGTCTTCACTCGCGGGGGGAGTCTGCAGATGAACAGAAGCTTTTAACTTGAACAGAGTCCACTTTCTCAGCCGTTTTTGGCTGAAGCTGTGACCTGTTGGAGAAACCGCCCGCCCCTAGGTCGTGACAACATTCTTCCGTATTTTCTTGTAGAATATTCGTTGTCTCGGCTTCACATTCGGGTCTAGGATCCACTTTAATTCTGTGCACGGTATTTTTAACCTGTTTCGGTCTCTGCTGAAAGCTGAACTTTTTACAGACTTGTCTTCCACTTAACTCGTCTCCCCTCTCTTGCTGTCTGTTAAACCCACTCATTGAATTCTTAAGTTTGACTGTCCCAGTTCTCAGTTCTAGAAATCCCACGTGAATCTTCTCACAGATTCCAGATCCCTGGTTAAATTCCCCCCTTTTCCTTTGGTTGATTGTGTCAACTTTACTCATTTAAGTCCTGCTGACTCAGTGACCCCTCGCTGTGGGTGGGTTTCTGCTGTGTACTTGGGGTTTGGGCACTCGGGCTTCTTTTCAGCACACCTCGGTATTTTTCATTTTGGTCTTTTTCTTTGAGGAAGACTAGCCCTGAGCTTAAATCTGCTGCTAATCCTCCTCTTTTTGCTGAGGAAGATTGGCCCTGAGCTAACGTCCATGCTCGTCTTCCTCTACTTTATATGGGGGACGCCTACGACAGCAGGGCTTGTCAAGCAGTGCCATGTCCGCACCTGGGATCTGAACCAGCGAACCCTGGGCCACTGAAGCAGAAGGTGCGAACTTAACCACTGCGCCACCAGGCTGGCCGCCCACCTCAGTGATTTTCCACGAGATGCCAGACTTTGTAAAGAAATTCTTGAAGTACAGGTTTTGTGTGACATTCTCCTCCAGACACTGCGATGCTTTCCTGACCATGGATAGAGTGGTGGATGTCCTCTGCCTCCCGTGAGGGTCGGCCTCAGAGCGTGGGGTCTGTCCCCATCCTTTTGCCCATTCCCCGGCCCTTCTCATGCTCTCCTCGGGGCCCGGGCCCCGCACGGGTGTGACGCCCCCTGTGACTTTGTAGTGCTTTCCTTGTTTTCCTTTTCCCAAACAGAGCTGCACGACGGGGCCTCTCGGGCTTGGTGCCCACCCCGGCTCAGCCTTCCACCGCGGGATGCCTGCTTCTTGGTGTCCACCCCTCACACCCTCTCCTCACTGGCAGGTGTCCACCTTCACGGACCTCCAGCCCTACATGAGGCAGTTTGTGGAGCATCTGCAGGGGACGAGCTCACTGAGGGACGCTGTTGTCATCGAGCAGGTTGGTGGGGTCTGGGCACAGGTGTCTCCACGTTGCCTGGTGGTCACTTGGTGCAATCCTGGGGGCTGGGGCGGAGCGGGCTGTGGACACGGCCGAGGCTACCACCCTACTGGCCGGCAAGACCTGCTCTGCCTTGGCCATGTTCCTCTTCCCACCACCTCACCACATTCTCCGCTGCTTCCAGCTGCTTCGTCCCTCAGTTTTCATCTTGAGCCTAAAGACCATGCGTCCCCTTCCCTCAGGAGGACAATCTGGATTTGACCGTAGACCCACCTTGAGCTGACCCATCCAGTGGGAAACTGTTTTTCTCGTGTGAACAGGGACCGGTCACCTGAGCCGGGGCCTTCTGGGGGGTCAGCCCCCACAGCTCTGTGGGTTTTTGCAGAACCAGTTTACTGCCAAGCCCATCCACCTAGTGAGGCTCCGAGACCTCAGACGACTTTCCTTTGGCCACCAGAGGCCCTGCCGTGTTCCACACGAGCTGTCTGGGCCTATGGCTGCGGGCCTGAGCCCCCCGGATCCACAGGCAACCCCGAGTGGCGTCCTGTGTGGGACGAGTGCCGTGTGGACTGAGTGCCCCCAGCACCCTGCCCCCCCGCCCCCGGTGCTCTTTTCCAGAGCTCCTCTCTGAACGAGGCCAGCAGCAGCCTCTTCGACTTCTTCCTACGCCTGGTGCACAACCACGTCATCAGGATCGGGGGCAAGTGAGTTTGGGTCCTCACCCCCTCCCATCGTCCTCTCCAGACCACCTGTGCCGGGTGGCACCCACCAGACAGGCTCGGCTGGTGTGGCCGAGGTGAGGTTCCCACGGTTACAGGAAGTCCTGGACATTGAAATGCTGGCAGATAATTTTTTAAAATCTTGCAAGCAAAACCAGACTTCCCTGGGCTAGCGCCTGCATGAGGACCCCAGCGTGTGACGAGAGCGGTGGTCCTGGGGCTCTCAGGCTCACGGCTGAGGTCGTTAGAGGCCAGCTTGGAAGTGGGAGCCTTCACTGTGGTCACTAGCTGTGCACTAAGTTTTGGAATCTTTTTAGTTAAAGGATGTACCTTTATTATTATTATGTTGCAAATAATTGCAGTACTTATTAAAATATAATTACATTAGAAATATAACGTGCACATCCTGGAGAAACACCACATGGTGCACAGCAGGGTGAATCTGACGGAGAACACACCTGCACATGCATGGAAATGGCCCCAGGTCAGAAGAGAGCTTTCTCCATGGAAAAGGCCACACCTAGGACCCCCCCACTCCACCCCAGAGAGACACCCCCAACTTCTCGCGTGCTGTGACCTTTATAACAGTGGGTTGTGGCACTTGTGAACAGGTCCATTGCAGGGCTTCGTGGGGCCTATGACAAACCTCTATTCACACTCCCCCTGGTGGGCCTGGTGTGTGTCTCAGTGTGTGCACGTGGTCTGTGGTATGCACGTGTGGTCTGTGCATGTGTGTGTGGTCTGTGCTGTGTGTCTACATGTGTGCACATGTGTGCATGTGGCCTGCGTCCATGTGCATGCCTGTGAGATAAGTGTGAGGCCCGTGTGGCCTGCCCACCCCTTCTAACCACGTTGCCCCCCCAGGTCCTATGTCCAGTGTCGGGGGATCCCCCAGGGCTCCATTCTGTCCACTCTGCTCTGCAGCTTGTGCTACGGAGACATGGAGAACCAGCTGTTTTCCGGGATTCAGCAGGATGGGTAACGGACCCCTTGTGTGTGTGTGTTAATTTGTTTCGATCACTCACATCTCTGGTCCTGTAGATACAGACACGGCTGCACTGTCTCTTCACGCAGAGTCTACGGGAGGCAGTAAGCGGGCCTGGAACCTGGAGTTATATGTGACTTCTAGTGCGCCCGGGGCACGGACCGTTTTCACGGGCATCCGACCGAGGCTGTGCTCCGGTTGGATGGGCCCAGGGCCCCTGCTCGTCCGTCCCCGGCTGGTGCCAAAGCCCACGAGACGTTCAAGCCTGTAGTTGAGCCTCTTTGGGGAAGGGTCTTCTTGTCCCTGTGACCTCAGACAGCTGAACTTTCCTCCCTTCGCTCCCTGTGGAAGGACTGATGTCCGAGTGTAAGGAGCCCCCCTCTCGGCGTCTCTCCTTGTCTCAGGGTGCTCCTGCGCTTGGTGGATGACTTCCTGTTGGTCACCCCTCACCTGGCACAAGCAAAAACCTTTCTCAGGTAGGACCCTCACGTGTGCGTTAACGGGCACTCCTGTGGCCCGAGCACAGCTGACGTGACTTGCGTGATAACATCATTGTCGCCACGCGCTGGGCTTCCCGTGGCGTCAGCGTCCCTGGTGAGTGGGGCGCGGGGCGGTTCTGCCGTTCCGGAAGCCCAGGCGGACAGTTGCCTCCCCTGTCGCTGGCGGGAGCCTGGAGCCGGGAGTGTGGCGTTGGTGGCAGGTGTCGCCCGAGGGAGCATGGCTCAGGCAGCGGGCCAGGTGGGCTTGGAAGTCGCAGCCACAGGAGTGCGCTGGACAGTGGAGGGAGCGGCGACAGTGGGCCCTTGCGTCCCAGGGACTGAGACCCTGGAGGTGGTGCACGAGGAGCCTGAGCGCTCATCCGCGGCTTCCTCTGTGGAGCTGCTTTCTCTATGGAGCTCGTGGGAGAGCACAGAGGATCTGGACCAGAAACCATATGTCAAGAGGTGTGGGGATCGCATGGGGGTTGGTCTTAAGTTTGTTTTGTTCAAACCAAAACCAGGCCCGTGAGATCCTCGCCTTAGAGCTCTGGTCCGCAGAGCACCGTCCCGTTCGGGGCCGCGGGAGCCCAGGGGCATGTTTAATCTGTGATTTTCTGAGGGGGGAGAGAGTTATAGAACCAAACCCTCAGCACGTGCTGGTGTGGGGGCAGCTTGCTGTGGTCGTCGGGCCCCCTTTGGGACACCTGTCTGTACGCTGTCCCCACACCCTGAGTCTGCCCACCGGGAACCCCCGGGGCTCACTGTCGCACGCGGCAGGCCCAGCACAGGACGTGTGCACGTGTAAACTCATCCCAGATCAAAGGGCAAGTTCAGGTCCTCGGGGGTACAGGCCACGTTCGGAGAGCTTAGTCGCCACACATGACCAGCGGCTGCCGGACAGGCCAGCACAGAGAACGTCGCCTCTGTGGTGGGGAGTTCTGGGGTCTGAGGCTGCTGTGGGGGTGCTGGGCAGGGAGGTGCCCAGAGTGTCCGGGCCCATCATCCCCCGGGAGAGGGATCATCGGGACCAGGTAGACATAGCCAGGAGCTGACTTACTGCAAGGAGTCAGCCCGCGTGACAGTCGGGCTGGCTAGGCAAGTCTGAAGTCCACCTGCGGGTGGCAGGAGGGGCGGGAGCTCGGGCCACCGACCAAGGGGCCCCCTCGTGGTTCTCCTCGGGCGCCTCCACCGATGAGTGAGCCCACCCCTCTGCGGAAAGTGAGCCCCTTAAAGCCAGCTGATTGTGGGTGTCGACTGCATCTGCAGACACCCCAGCTACACTCAGACTCTAGTTTTTATGCCTGGGCACCAGAGCTGTGCCAAGTGGACACGTCAACTGGCCGTGACAGGATGTGACCCCTTGGCCTCCGAGCCCTGCCTCTC
Source organism: Equus quagga (assembly GCF_021613505.1). NCBI lineage: Eukaryota > Metazoa > Chordata > Mammalia > Perissodactyla > Equidae > Equus > Equus quagga. The sequence goes on from NC_060275.1 coordinate 120,261,742, forward strand.
CCACTTCTCACCCGGGTTCCCATGACGACTGCTTGCCTGTCTTGCCTGTGAATAGGGCCATCCAGGCTTCTGTATGTCCTTCAGGATCCACCCTGATCCCCGGTCCATAGGGACTGCATGCTTCCCACCCCGCTGCCTGCCCTCTGCCCTTTGCTGGCCTGGCCACCCTGGTGTCTCCTCACTGGCACCTGGTCTCCGGAACCTTCTGGGGACAAGCACCCGCAGGGCAGGGCAGGGCTGGGCTGGCCTTCCTCGGCACCTGCCGCTCTGGGCCTCTGCCCCCCGGCTGCCTCTCTGGGTTGACGGAGTGTTGAATGAGTGCGTCCAAGATGCTCAGGCGGCCTGCCCCTCCTCCCGGAGGCTGACGCGGCCCCTCTGCCTCAGGACCCTGGTCGGAGGCGTGCCCGAGTACGGCTGCGTGGCCAACCTGCGGAAGACGGTGGTGAACTTCCCCGTGGACGACAGCGGCCTGGGCGGCGCGGCCCCTCTCCAGCTGCCGGCCCACTGCCTGTTCCCCTGGTGCGGCCTGCTGCTGGACACCCGCACCCTGGACGTGTTCTGTGACTACTCCAGGTGAGCACGCCCAGCAGTGGGCGCAGTCGGTCCATTCTGGCTCCCGCTTCCATGGATGACAGGCGGCTGCAACCCCAAAAGGTCGGAGGCCTGTCTTCCCGTCCACAGGTGGGCAGAAACCCGTCCTTCTTCGGGCATGAGGGGACTCGCACCGCTAGGGGAGCAGTTGTCTGGTTTTTGTCAAAGGAAATTGTGCGGCAGCCTCGGGGCACCAGCATGTTCCGTCGGGAAGCAGGGCTGTGGCACATGGGGCTGGCTCCATGCGGTACCGTGGGTCCCTGTCTCCGTCAGCTCAGGCTGCCATAAAAATACTGCGGACGGGTGGCGTAAACAACAGACCTGTGCCTTCTCTAGTTCTGGAGGCTGGACGTCCGAGGTCCAGGTGTGGACAGGGTGGGTTAGTCCGGAGGCCTCTCTCCCGGGGTGTAGACGGCCGTCATCTCCTTTTGTCCTCACACGGTCGTCCCTCTGTGCTTGAGCATCTCTCTGGTGTCTCCTCTTCTTAGAAGGACACCTGCCATGTTGCGTTAGGGGCCCCCATGACCTCATCTAACCTCAGTTACCTTCTTAACAGCCCCGTCTCCAGACATGGGGTCAGGGCTTCACCCCATGAATCTGGGGGACATAGTTCAGCCCCTGAGCCCGAGAGCCCACAGCTCAGCCTCAGGCCCAGCACAGACATGAACGGACTCAGACAGACCCGGACGAGGAGCCTGTGCTCACTCTCTCGGTTGAAGGCGCAGATTCCAGACCACGGTGGAAGGCAGGCGTCCCTCCTGTGTTGTAATTCCAGTTCTGGCCTGAGTACGCCGGGTCTGCACTTGTGCTGGTTCCCAGGCTCCTTGGGAATTTTCTCTGAAAGGGAAAAAGCAGGCACAGGCGCTGGCTGTGTGCGGCCCGGATGCGTCCGTCTGTCTCCTGCCTCCCACTGCTCTTGTGCACTCGCACCTGCGCTTCCGTCTCCTGACCCCATTCCCTGCCCACTGGCTCTGTCACCCCATCCTCAGGCCTCGGCTCGGCCTCCGGGCTTCCAACCCTCCCCGCCCTCCACCAGCTTCTCCCCCACAGCCCAAGGCCCCCGTCCCTCATGTCGGCAGTTCCCCTGTGCTCCGGCCACTGGATGCTGGCATTGGGGTGAGGCACTGTGCATTTCTGAGGGTGCAGCCAACGGGGGCGACTTTTCTACAAAGCAGCAAATTTGTACTAAAGTTCTTCAAATGTTTTCTCAGTAATTTCTAGAAATCTGTCCTGAAGAAAAAATCCGAGACATGATCCCAGATTCTATTTGACCGCTTTAAATGCTTGGGCAGGGGCCTTAGCACAGAGACGAAACAACCGAAATAGACGGCCGAGTAGATGTCACGCGTCACCAAGATGCCTTGTTCTGCCTTAAAGTTGTTTTCAAAGAACATGGAATATTAGGAAAAGCTTATTTCGGGATGAGAGTGTTTAAAGCTGATGTAAAAGGTCCCACGCGGAGTGGACTGTGTGTGTCTCATCTGCTCTGCGTGGACCCCTGCCTGTGGGGAGTGAGTGGCGGGCACCACGGGTGTGGGCAGTGCAGCCTCTTTCCTTCCACGTCCCGTGACGCCCACATTCCCCTCGAGGACTGTGCACGGCCCGTGGGCCAGGTCGGCCATGGGATGTTGGTGGGGCGTGCTTCGTCTCCTGGTTGCATGGACGGACATGTGTCTGCAGTGTGATCAGAGTGTGCGTTTGATGGCGCAGGGTGGGCAGGTGCGTGTCTGGCCCCATGCGGCTCACGCCCGCCATCGTCACAGGTACGCGCGGACCTCCATCAGAGCCAGCCTCACCTTCCAGCAGGGCTTCAAGGCTGGCAGGAGCATGCGTCGCAAGCTCTTTGCAGTCTTGCGGCTGAAGTGTCACGGTCTGTTCCTAGACCTACAGGTGAGCACGCGGCTGGGGGCCGGTGGGTGTCAGACTCGGAAGCCGCCCGCTCAGCTTCCACCTGTGAGGCCCGCATGGTTCACAGGTCCTGTTACTGTGTGTGCGTGTGTCCATGTGTGTGCGCACACCTGTGTGTGTCTATTGAGGGCCCTTGCCCTCAGCCCCAGTGCCCCTCCTCACAGGGTGCGGGGTCTGAGACTTGGTGGCCTCAGGCACCAGGGTCGCAGGGCCCAGGATGTGCCAGATGGGCTGGGTGCCACCCCCGTCCCTTCCTCCTCGTCCTTTCCTCGGGCGCCCAGCAGAGTCCTGAGCCACCCCGTGGGGAGGCTCTGGCAGGAGTTCCCTGGAGAGAGGATGTTTCCTCCTTAGTGGTCCTCCTTCCTACCCCATTTGGCCGGCGATAAAGCGGAAGGTAGGAGTTTAAGTTCCCATCATTCTCTCTCCGTGCGGCTCCAGGTGAACAGTCTGCAGACCGTCTTCACAAACGTCTACCAGATATTCCTGCTTCAGGCCTACAGGTGGGTCCTTGGGCCGTGCCGCTGCACAAGGGAGCCTCGGCCGCTGCTGGGGGCCGACCTCGCCCTGCTGCCCTACAGCTGGGATGGTGCTCTGCCCACCGGGTCCCAGGCTTCCGCATCAGAACCCTGCGTTTATGAGAAAGTGGCGTTTGTGTATTTTCGGCAGCAAACACCAGGGCTCCCAACAGCCCAGCCACCATTCCTGCCCCACAAGCTGGCTCACACTGAGGCCCAGCTGTGCTTCTGGAACATTCCGGACCATCCCATGTCCCTGGTGGTTCTGCAGCCGCCCTGCCAGGGACAGGGGCGTGGGTGGGAGGCTGTGTGGCGTTGTTCAGGGTGCCTAAGTCTCTGCTGGGAAAGTGTTCCCCCCTCAGGCTGTGCTGGCCCCTTGGGAGGCAGGCCACCCGGCCTTCATGAACCGGTCACCTGGTCTCCCCGGCCTCAGGGACACACAGCTGGGCTTTGCTTTCTGTGGTTTCTGGGAGAGACCTGCCCCCAGGCGGCTCAGGGAGGCAGCCAGCTTCCCAGGGCTTTCTCTCGGGACATCGGGCCAGGAGCCATGGGACCGGGCGAGGGCAGTGGCGGGTGACGGGGTGCCAGGCATCTGTCTGAGAGTTGGTGTCGTCCAGGCTGTGCATTTGTTGTGAGGCAGCTCATTGTTTCTTTCAGGAACTGAGTAGGGCCCACGGAGGAAATTCCTACCTAAACGTCACTCCAGGAAAGCTGCTTGTGGCCCCAGAGGCCTGAGCACCGGGGCCGCGGGCGCACACGGGCTCCGTCTGTCAGTCTCTGTGTCCTAGAGGCCGGAGCCGCGCTCGCCCAAGCCTGGCTCTCCCAGTGCACAGGGCCCTCCTGCTCCTTGAGGCTCTCGTCTTCCTTTAGTGTGTCTTCCTGTCCTCGTCCCTAACCTCTCGTGCACAGCCGCCTCAGCACTTCTCTGGGAGTGTGCTCAGAGTGTAAACATGAGTGTGCCACGTGCCACTCACAGCTGAAGGCTGTGGTGGCTGTGACACCCGCTCGCCTCTCCGGGGCCCTCAGGGTGTGAGCCGAGTGGCAGGCGATGCTTCCAAGGCCACGGGGCGGCCAACCCCAGGTCCCGGGTGACCACGTCACTTCACCTCACCCTCATGTCCCCACCGGTGGACCCCTTACTTGTGGGCTCTGGCCCTGGACACCCGTCTTCCAGGGGATGTTGCCGAGACCTGGGTTCAGGGGAGGCACCCTGGGGCAGCTCCATGCTCCTCAGCCATGGCTGTGTGCAGCCCGAGATGACCGTGGGTCAGAGAGCTGCTGGCTTCCCTGCCCATGTGCATCAACGGCAGCTGCCCCCAAATACAAAAGATCAGGTAGGTCTGAGAACCCTTCCCTCCGAGGCAGGAAGGGGGTCATAAAGCCCGGCCGTGGTGGTCATGGCAGCTAGGGCCGTGTGTGTCCATGTGGCGCTCGGAGCAGGACGCTAACCAGGCACCATTGGACTGGGACCTGCTGGGCTTGGCTCCTTTCATGGGAGCTGGAAACTCCCCCTAGTGGAGGCCTCTCGGGCCTCTGCACTGAGCACTGCCCCGCCCTCTCACCCACAGAATGGGCCCCCTCCTGTGCTGGTGGTGTGGCCCCGACCCCAGAATGCAGGCAGTCAGTTTTGTGTCTCCAGACTGGCTCCCCTCTGCCGTAAGTGGTGGAGGTCCTTCCCGCCCAGCAGGCTTTCAGGGGCGTGAGATCTGATGGCTGGCTGGGTCGGCACCCACCTTATTCAGAAAGGGCCCAGGTGGTTGGAAAGGCCAGGAGCACAAGACCCCTGGCGAGGGTTTGTCTCATGGTTGTATGCACACGTGTGCACACACCAACACGTGGACATGTGTGACTTATACACGTGCATACACAGTACACACAAACTGACCGTGTATACACACGCACATGCCTGCCCATGGTACACATGTGCACACACATGGCACCAGGTTCACAGGTGCTCACACACACGTGAACACGTCCTAACCAGGAGGCCTTCCTCTGACAAAGCTGCCCGTCCCCAGGTTCCATGCGTGTGTGCTCCAGCTTCCGTTTAATCAGCCAGTGAGGAACAACCCATCCTTCTTCCTGCGGCTCGTCTCTGACACCGCGAGCCGCTGCTATGCCCTCCTGAAAGCCAAGAACGCAGGTGCGCGGTGACCTGGCCCGGCTGGCAGGGTCTCGGGGTGCCTGTGGTGCTAGTGAAACCCAGGCTGCCCCTGCACACCCCAATGCGGAGCTGCCCTGTGGCCTGGGAGCCCCACGGCTGAGTCAGGGGACGCAAGGCAGGGACTGGGGCTTCCGCTGCGCTCACTGGCTGCCTCGTGCCCTCCCCGTGTGGCAGACAGGCCTGCGTGGTTGGGATGTGGCAAACGTTGGGATCTGGTCCTTCCCTCGCCCGCTCAGCCTCCTCCTGGGTGCCCCCTCTCTGTGGTGTTCTGGGGGCTGCACAAACCTAGCCTAGGGTCAGGAGGAAGCCGGGCCTAAGCCTGCTGCCCCATAGCCCCTCCCCCACATCTTGCGGAGGAAAGTGATGGGAGGGACGCCCACGGGAGCCGCTTGCCCACCCCTGCATCGGGGTGCACCGCCGTCCGTCTCTGTCTTCCCCTCGGTGTCCCCACCCAAGAGCTCCCATGGGAGCTGCCATCTGCGCCCACGGCTCGTGGTGGGCGTGTCTGATGAGTCTGAGGCTCTGGCCAGGCCGTGCCCCCGTGGTCCTCAGCCTAACACGCTTGGCTTTTTGTTACTTCTGTTTGTGGAAGTTTCTTTGGAGAAGTCAGAAACGTTCAGTTGTCAGAAGCTGCTGCTGCTTGTGTGGGGCGTCTCCTGAGTGGCCCTGCCCTCGCCCCGACTCCTGCACTCAGCCTGGAGGGACCCTGGGCTATGTCTGGAGCACGCAGTTACCAGGAGGAGCGTGGGGCCGTGGGGGCTGGGTGGGGACCTTAGCCTCCCGTGTGTCCCCAGGGACGCCACTGGGGGCCAAGGGTGCCTCTGGCCCGTTTCCTCTTGAAGCCGCTCGGTGGCTCTGCCTCCATGCCTTCCTGCTCAAGCTGGCTCGTCACAGCGTCACCTACAGGCGTCTCCTGGGGGCGCTCCGGGCAGGTAAGCGTGTGCGGAGTCGGTGTCCGGCCCCAAAGGCGCTTCGTCCTCGCGAGAGCCAGCGTCTCGGCCCCTCCCTGTCTGCATGATGGGTGAGTGGGTGCAGGAGTCCCCAGCTGATGGGGTGCAGGTACCCCCGGGTCTCGGGCTCCCCCCTCACTCAGGGTCTGGCGCACAAACTGGGTCACTCACCTCTCCAGGCCTTGGCTCCATGGCCAACATCCCCAGGATGTCGTCTCCAGGAACCGCGTCTCGCTCTGTCTCCCCGCCAGCCCCACTGGCCTGTGTGTCCTTCCTCAAACCCCCAACCCATGCCCCCTTGGGCCTCTGCCCTGGCTGCCCCCTGACCCTGGTGCAGGGGTCCTCAGCTCCTCCTTCCCCAGAAATCTCCCCCACACCGTGCGCCCTGTGCTGCCGGTCCTTCCTGGGTCCCTTTCTGCTCCCCAGCGATGGTGGCTGCTGCCCCTTGCTCATGTCCCGGCACCTGGAGCCTGGCATGCATGCAGTAGGCGCTCAGCACACAGGCTGTGCCTGCCTGGCTTCTCGGTGGTTAGGGTTAGGGTTAGGGGGAAGATTGTTCTAGTTTCTTCCAGAAGGAGGTCTGACTTCAGTTGTCCCCTTGCAGCCCAAGTGCAGCTGTGCCGGCAGCTCCCGAGAGCGACACTGGCTGCCCTGGAGGCAGCGGCCCACCCAGCCCTGACCGCAGACTTCAAGGCCATCTTGGACTGATGGCTGGCCCTTCTGGCAGCATGGGGTGGGCACCGGGACCCACAAGTCCCATCCCCTGTGGTTCCACATCCTGGAGGGTCGGGCCTTTCTCCCCTGGGACTCAGGACGTACGCTGCTGGCTAGGCTGCTCCCGGGAAGGGGTTGGCCCCCACGTCCTCAGGAAGCATGGCCTGCCTACCACCACCCTCTGGTGTCGGGGTCTGTCCTTCAGCACTGACTGCAGGAGGAGGCAGGAGAGCCTGGCTGGGGTGCTGGGTGTCTGGATGGGGAGTGTTGGGGACCTTTGTCCCCCCCTCACTGTGGGGGCTGCTGTGGTCTGGAGCAATGGCACGTGTCCCCACGGGTGCAGGGGGTCACGTGGGTGCTCAGTGGTGGACGTGGGCTCCTTCCTGCTGCCCCACATGCCCAGGCTCGGAGCAGTACCGCCACGGCCGGAGCCGAGCTGCTTCCGAGGTCCAGCTTCCCCTGTTGCTGGTGAGGCACCATCCCCACCAGGCTTTGCTCACATGCCGACCTCATCTGTCCCCACACCCCGTGCCAGCTCCTGGAGCCCGAGTGTCCAGCAAACCCCGCCCACCACCTCCACCTCCAGACTCTTCCTGCTGGTCCCGGCTCAGCACGCGTCACCCACCTGCACCCACACGCCTCCTACCCCCTCCCCCAGTGGCTCTGTGAGGGCTGTGGGAAGAAGATTGCAGCATTGTTGTTTTCATAGTTGTTAAATGTTTCTTTTGCTGTTTGTATGAAAATGTGTGCTACATCAGTACCGTCATCTGATTATGAAAACACTTGTGTCTATTAGGTGCACAATGCACACGGGTCCTTGGCCTGGCGGGGGGTTGGAGGGGTCAGAGGGGGCGGGGATATGCTGGGAAGGAGAAAGGAGGTGGGAAGGGCACCCCCACAGGGCGGGTGTGGCCGGGTGGGAAGAACCCAGCCCAGCACCCACCCTGCCGACAGCCGACTCGGCCAAGCTCCACGGACTCTGGGGAGAAAGGGTGGCAGGGCTCTGGCCGTCCTCTTCACTGTGGACCGCATGGTTCTGGTCTTTCTGGAGGGTTCCGCAGAGTGGGCAACGAGGGCCGTGGACACAGCAGGGTTTGGGAGGGTGGCTGATGAGCTGGCTGCCCATGCCTCCCCTCCAGGCTGCTGGTCTCCTGACCTGTCCCCATCTTCTGGACCTGGGCGGGTGGACACACTGTGTGCAGCCTGGCTCTGTCTGTCCACCCCTGAGTCTGTCCCCCCTCTGTCATCTGGGGTCTCCTGGGGTGAGGGTGACCATGCCCCTCTCCCGTTCCCGCATTCTGACCACTGTGGGTTCCTTCGTCCACATGCCATCACATCCGTTTAGCTGAACTTGGGGCCGCACCCGGGGAGAAGGCACATGCGGGGCAGACATGTCGGCCGCAGGCCCCCTGGGCCTGGGATCAGGGGTCGTGGAAATGGGGGCTCTGCTGAGGAGAGGGGTCCTGCTCACACAGGCAAAGTCCCACACACCCTCGCTGACCTCCCCGCACGGGAGTAACAGGAAGGGCTGGGAGGCTGGGTTGTGGTGCTCTGCTCAGAGTCGAGGGTCATGGCTCTGGAGGGGGCCGGTTGAGGACCTTGTGGGGAACAGCTGGTCCCCCTGCGTCGTGGAGAGTGGTGCCAGCCCCTGACCGGCAGCTCTGGGAGCCCCAGAGAGAACTTGTTGGGGAGGCAGGGGTCTCAGGTGACCTGGGAGGTGAGGCAGCAGATTTCAGGCTGAGCTCCGGGTCCGCTGGGGGCTTGAACCACACACAGGTGCTGACGCCCCCCCAAGTTTCCAGCTCAGCAGGTCAGGTGGGCCCTGGGAATTTGAATTTTTAGCAGGTTCCAGGTGATGCTGATGCTGCTAGTGGGGTGGGGGACTTCAGCTGAGAACCACTGCTGTGCAAAGGGGAGGTCTGGGAGCTGGTCTGGGGTCTGTGTTCTGTGCAGTGGCCCCAGGGCGGAGCAGACAGCAGCTGGCTGGGTCCAAGGTCAGGCTCAGGAGTTTGGAGGTGGGTAGAGGGCGAGGTTGTGGGCGACGTGGCTAAGGCCGCCTGGGAAGAAGTAGCCAGAGGTTGTGAAAGGGCTTGTTGGAGAGAGGAGGGTCTGGGGCCCTGGTGACAGCAAGGAGGGACCACGTGCCTCGCCAGAGCCACCCCAGCGTCCCTGATAGATCCCAGCTTCTGGGTCCCACAGCCCAAATCCTGGTGAGGTGCCCCAGAAAGGAATGCATTGTCCACGGACGCCCGGGATTGCACCAGGATGACAAGCCTGGTTCTGCACTTGTCTTTGTTGAGGACGCACCCGCCAGCAGCAGACACACTGCCCTTCCAGACCACCGTGTGGGGCCGTGTGGGGCCATGTGGGGCACGGGCTGGCTACGCAGGGCGCTGGACAATCGTCCTTGAACAGACGGAAAGAGCAGAAAGGAATACACAAAGGACAGGAAGGGAGCGGCTCCAAGGAGGTGTAATTGGTGAAGAAACCACCCCACCGGGGGCGTTGCTGCTCAGCCCTGTCTCCTGGGCCAGTGTGAAGGCCAGTAAGTGGCATTTGACATGGGTGAGCACTTCCCAATGCTTCCTTCCGGGATGTCCCTGATGGGGCCACAGAACCTGGCAGGTGCCATCTAGTGTACTTTGGACGGGGCCAATGCTAACAGCCCACATTGGCCGAGAGTTGCACACATCGCGTGTGGGCGTTTATGGATATTGCCTTGTTTACTGCAGCTGCCGCGGAGAGCATCCGAGCAGCCAAGCTCACGTGTTTATGACCCACCCAAGTCCACAGAGCCGTGTAAGTGCGCCGGAGAGATGAGCGCTGAGCACTGAGCCCCGCCCACCCGCATGTGCCGGCCTGAGGTGCCCTGGCTGCCATAAACAGAGGGAAAGACTGACCGGCTACCTGGGGCGGGGGGACGCTCGGGCAGGTCAGACAGGACGTGACGGGGACACGGCAGGGCCTCTGCAGCAGGTGTCTGAGCTGGCCTGCCACCTGCCACTGCAGGCTCACGATGCCCGGGCCAATTTCCGGCATTTCCATAACCAACCAGCCCAAGAAGTCGGTCATTACTCAGCTATCCGCCCTCTATAAGTCTCCAGAGCTTTGTTTCCCTAGTGAATGCTCTTGTCCTGGTTTTATGCAGAGTCTCCTGTGTTTTGGCTGACGTGAATCCCCTGAAGGGGTACACGCTTTGGTCAGACTTAGCTCACTGAAGACTCTTTCTGATTTATCTCTTTTTTAAAATCGTGTGTAGACTGCCAGTGTCCGCAGGGTGAGATGTAGAAATAATACAATTTTTAAAAGCAAAGAAAAAAAATCTAGTTTTGGGGTTTCACTAGGTCTAAACTGCACATGAGGAAGCTCGTTACTCCCTCATCCCGCAGATGTGTCCACAGCAAGAGGAGTTCCAGATGAGAAAAGCTCAAAAGGACGCGTGACTGAGGGGCTGGCCCCGTGGCCGAGTGGTTAAGTTCGCGCGCTCTGCTGCAGGCGGCCCAGTGTTTCGTTAGTTCGAATCCTGGGCGCGGACATGGCACTGCTCATCAGACCACGCTGAGGCAGCGTCCCACATGCCACAACTAGAAGAACCCACAATGAAGAATACACAACTATGTACCGGGGGGGCTTTGGGGAGAAAAAAGAAAAAATAAAAATCTTTAAAAAAAAAAAAAAAAAAAAAAGGACACGTGACTGAGAGCAGGTGTGGACGACACCTCCAGGAACCCCCAAGGTGCCGAGAGGCCTCCCCCAGGCCTACCTTCCTGCCCTCCCTCACCTGCCAGAGCCCTGGGGGGTGTGCTCAGTGCTGCCGCGTGGATGCTCACCTGTGAAGGGTGCTGCGGAGCAAAGGGTTTCCCAGACCTGGGCAGGCACAGAGCCTCCGGGCGCTTGTGAGAGGCAGAATAACGACCCCCAAAGATGCCCACATCCTAATCCTGGAAGCTGGAGTACCTTACCTGACACGGCGAAGGGGGGTTTTATTGCAGGTGGAATTAGGTGACTAATTAGCTGACCTTAAGATGAGGATCATCCTGAATTATCCAGGTGGACCCGGTATGATCACAGAGCCCATAAAAGTGGAAGGAGAAGGCCGACAGTGTGTCCCAGAGATGCGCTGTAAGAAAGACTCCCTGGCCCTTGCTGGCTTTCAGTGGAGGAAGGGGCCGCAAGCCAAGGATCGCAACATGGAAGGGTGGGGGCAAAGTGCGTGACTCGCCCTACCTGTGGGGCTTAGAACACACTTTGGGGGACACAAGTTCACACCATTTCAATACTCGGCTCCTCTTAGGTGGCAGTAGTGCACACACTTCTGTTCTCGTGGGTCTGAGCTGACTGTGGGTGAGGACAGCTCCCTCCATGCACACCTGGCATGGGCCATGTACAACCTGCCATATGCCTTCTCCTCTGGGGAGCTTTCAGCACCCTGGACAGTGCTCGCCAGGCCAGGGACCTGTTTCCAAGGTGCTTAGACAGAGGCGTTCTGGGTCTTCAGAGCGGTTCCTAGCAGCCTGTAGCCAAGGATGTCCATGGTCTCCATGTGGCAAGTCAGAAGCAAGTGTGCGTGTCCAGGGCCCAGTGCCTTAGACTTCACCCCAGCTCCCTGGTGCTATCAGGGGAGGGAGGAGGGAAGGAAGGACTGAAGAGTGGATGGATGGATGG
>NC_060275.1:120273648-120298562 GCF_021613505.1 Equus quagga
TGGGTGGGTGGATGAATGGATGGATGGATGGGTGGATGGGTGGGTGGAGGAGAACAGGAGGACAGGTGCAAGCGAATGAGCACCTGTGAAGCTGGGGAGAAGAACTCACTCACCCAGTGCTCCAGAAAAGGGCAGGTCATGGCTAAAGGCTACACGGAGGGCTTGGGGCATGGAAGGTGCCTGGGGAGTGATTGGGATTGAATGAATGAATGAGTGGGTAATGGTGCTCCTCTGGAGACAGTAGGGACCTGAACGATAATTAGCCTTTTTGTACAAACTTGACAAACGAGCCATTGAGAAAGCTTTTAGAAAACAAAAGGCAGAGTTTCTCAGAAATAACATCAGGGAGAGCCGCCAGCCCCCTAGACTTTCCCGGCCATGCTGACTTTCCCTAGCTGGCACTCACTCACTCACTCACTTGGGGCATCGGTCCTGGGGTGAGAGTGGGGTGTCGTGGGTTCTCTGTGACAACACAGACCCACACGTCTGCTCCTACTGGTTTCCCCATCACATACGCAGCCACGACAGACCCAAGTGCTACCGGTAAAGAAAGGGGCTTTCTGCGGGCCAGGGGCTTCCCTTCCGAGCTCACCGTGGGACAGCGCACCTCTTTCCTTGGAGATAAGCCCTAGGAACTCCCTCAACTTGTGTGGCGTGAGGGCCTCCAGCTGCAATGGGTGCAGGTGTGGGCCTTCTCAGAGGCCCCCTGCCGGCCTGCTTAGCCATCAGGACACCCCTGCCATTTTGCCCCTGGATTTGCCTGGAGCATCTCATGGCCACCCAGATGGTGCTGTGCAGGACCCAACTGCAGGGGCCCGGGAGCCGGACACCAGGCTGTCTTCTGTGTGGAAGACAGTGTGGACCATAATGTTGGAGCTGGGCTGTGCTGTGAGCAGGGTCTGGAGAGTGCGAGGGCATCAGGAAGCAACAACCACAGGTCTCTGGGTAGGAGGCAGGTCTGTAATGGGGTCCGGTGCTCTGTGCTCTGCGAGCCTTGCACAGGAGGGGCCCTCCCCACCGTCCCCCCTCAGCAGGCCCCGCTGTCCTGTGGCTTCAGGTGCATGTCCTGCAGCGCATCCTTCTTCTTCCTTCTGTGCCTGACAAGCAGCTGGGCCAGCGCGACAGCCGGGACCAACAGCACGGGCAGGAAGGACAGGAGCACACAGGTGACCTGCACCCAGCCCGGGTAGACGTTCTCCTGCTGCGTGGGGAACTGGTCCTACAGGGACATGAGACCACAGGTGAGCATCCAGGACGGGACAGCGTGGCCGAGCCCAGGGACCATCCCCACTCTCCACCCCCCAGGTGGAGCAACCTGACCCTCGCCACAGTGAGTGTGAGCGGTGTGGGGCCGCTTCACCCCGTCTCTCCCTGGAACGCAGCAGTTCATTCATTCTGGATTGGTTGATGGGAGAGGCACGTGGCTGGGGCAGTGAGGACACAGAGCCCATGTTCCAGGACAGGGGCCGAGCCCCTTGTGGGGACTGGGTTTGGAGAGGCAGGCCTGGCATCTGGGAGGCGTGTTAGAAAGAGCCCCCAACTACCCCAAGGGCCACCCGGGTCCGGGGCTGCCCTGACCTGCCCCGCTGGGCACGTGTGGATCATGTGTCTCCCTCCTCTCTAAGGGGGCGGCATCACCCACGACTCAGGCACCTCTTGTGAGGTCGACGTGAGGCACTAATGTGTGAACCTAATGGGACGATATTCACGCAAACCTTCTAGAAATTCAGCCCCATTCCTCCCCCACCCGCCAGCCACCACCCTGCGGATCTGCGGGGACAGCTCCCAGCTCTAAGGATCTGGAACAGGGTTGTTCCATGTTCCCGTGAAGGGGGCAGCACAGGTGAGCCTCTGAGCAGCCAGCCCGTGTGGCTCAGCTCAGCCCTGCCGGCAAGGGCTGGCACCAGTGTGGGACTCACACACCCTTCCCTCTGACTGGGCTCGGTGGCAGTTCAATGACACGCTCCACGCATGCCTTCTCCTGTCTCAGACCAGGAGCGGGCAGTGTGCAGCGCCCATCCTCACAGCACATGGGAAGTGTGGCTCAAGGGCTCAAGGCCACATCCCTGTGTGAGGGGCTCCAGGGCCCTGTGATACCATGGGAAACTGCTCCCGTCCTCCCACCAGTGACCGAGGGCCGTACCCAGGCTTGCCTGGGGCTGCCAGAATTGGCTCTGATGCCCCAGAGGATTCTGGAGGTCTGGCGGTCTTGGGTCTCATAGCAAAGGCAGCCCACGTGGTCACTTAGCGTGTGAATGTCTACTGTGAGGGTCCTCTGGGCCCTGGATGGCACCGGGGAAGAGCCAGGCCAGGCCCAAGGTTGGTCCCAGGGCTCCCGGGTCCCCACCCAAAGGACCTACATATTGGGGGTTCCAGGCCCTGTAGCTCGGTGGCGCCCTGGCCAGGAGGGCGATGTAAGCCACGAAGATGGTCAGCAGCAGCAGGGGGCTGACGACCTTCCAGGTCACCCGCCAGTAGAGGCTGGGCCGCCTCCCGGTCATCCACGCCACGTCATCGCAGAACCTGCCACCAAGACACGAGGCTCGGGCTCTCACACCTGGTCCCAGTGCCTGCCCTCCTACCCACTCAGCCAGCAGCCTTCGTCCAGTGTCACCAGGACGTGCCCCGTGGGGGCTGTCACCCACATCCACTCGACCTTTGCCCCCACGCCTTCCTGAGAGGCTGCTGGACAGGCAGCCCTCTCAGATCTTGTTGAGGACTCAGCCCCGGGGTGTGGGTTAGGAAGAGCCCGGCTGAGGGAGATGGCTGGGCAGGCAGCTCTCCCGGGATTCCTGGCCCCAGCCTGGCCCCTGGGGGAGCTGCCACTGGACAGGACCCGTGGGTTTCACTCCTGGGAGGCTCGGGCCACAGGGTGAGAAGCAGCAAGCCCCCACCCCGTGGGAGGGAAGGTGGGGCCTGACCTGGCCCCCCTCAGGGTCCCCAGATGGGGCGGAGGTAACCCAGGACGTGCAACAGCTGTGGCATTAACTACGCCCAGGAGCCGCAGGAAGACGGGACCCTCCTCCCGGCCCCTCCCCTGCCTGCTCCCCTCCCTGCCCCCAGCTCTGCTCCAGAGGGCTCCTGGTGCCTCCTGAGACCCCGCGGCCAGTCAGAGCCCAGGCTTATTGCTTCTCCCCACATGGCTGGGCCAGCCCCCACCAGACGGCTGCCTCTCGCTCCTCCTCTCCAGGTGGGCAGCATCCCACCTCGGGACAAGCCCACCGGCCCCATGCCCACAGAGCAGCAGTGAAAGCCCTGGCATTCAGGACCTTCCAGGACCCCTTGGTGTCCAAGGACAGGGAGCACAACCTCCAGAACCACCCGGGCAGGGCTGTGGTCAGGGGCAGCAGGTGCGAGTGCGAGTGTGACAGGTGAGAATGCAGGTGTGAGTAACGAGAGTGATAGATGTGAGTACAGGTGTGAGTGACAGAGTGACGGGTGTGATGGGTGTGAGTGACAATGAGTGACAGATGTGAGTACAGGTGTGAGTGTAAGTGTGACAAGTGTGAGTACAGGTGAGAGTGAGAGTGGCAGGTACAAGTGCAGATGTGACAGGTGTGAGTGCCAGTGTTACAGGGGTAAGTGCAGAGATGAGTGACAAGTGTGAGTGCAGGTGTGACGAGTGCAGGTGTGACAATGAGAGTGACAGGTGTGCGTCAGCCAGAGCCTGGTGGGGATGGGCAGGACCAGTGCTGGGCCTTCTCAGAGGCCTCTGGGAGGGGCTCCAGGCAGGGTGAGGCTCGGAGCCCTTGGTGGGCCTCCCGGCGCCCTAGTGTCCACCTGTCCTTGGACTTCAGGAGTCCGCCCACATGGCTGGAGACTGCCATTGTGTGGCTCGCCTCCCGCAGCCTGAGAGGCTGGAGAGCCAGGCGGGGCAGGCCCATGGGTGCTTCTCTGGACCCTGGGAGCCGCCCTCTCGTGTGTTTTTGAGGGGCGCAGGTGGTCCCGTCTCGTCCTGTTGCTGCCTGGAGACCTGCTGGGCCCATACCTCGTACACGGGACACCCTGAGCAGAGGGCCAGGACCCCGACCCCAGCTGGACCTCCAGGGGAAGCTGAGCTCACCGATTCATCCCGTAAACGTAAACGATGCCAACCACCTCCAGGAAAGCGAAGATGACCAGGTTCAGAGAAACAGCGTAGCGGTCGAAAACCTCGAGCCAGTAGTTTCCGGAGTGCAGCGTGAAGTGGATGGAGGCGAGGAAGCAGCTCAGGCAGGCCACCCCTGAGGGACAGCGCCGCTCTGAGCAGGTCGCCCTGGCCGCCGCCCTCCTGGCTCCCAGCTCCTCCTCTCCTGTCCCTCCTGCCCACTGCCTCCCCCGCCTGAACCCAGGGGGACAGGGTCTCAGCCTCATTGGGCAGCACAGGAGGGAATCCCTTGCCCTCTGCCCCTCCCTGACCCTTGGCTCTCCCGTAATGGCCCTCAGGGGACGTCAAGTCAGCCCAGAGCCACTGGGACCAGCCCTGAGAGGTGACGAGGCTGCCCCAGCCTTCCGCTGGGACTGCAAAACCGCTCTCTAGCCCTCAGGGATGAGGGGCGTCTGGACAGTGGGCAGGAGTGGACAGAGGGGTGGGAGGCAGCGGGATGGCACGGATGGGCCCTGCAGGGTGGCCTGGCTGTCCACTCACCAGTCAGGACCTCCTTGGGGACCCATCTGGGCATGACCCCCATGTCCAGGAGCGGTGTGATGACAGCCTCCATGTTCCCGAACATGGACGACAGGCCCAGGGTGAAGAGCATCCCGAAGAACAGCACGGCCCAGCCCGGGGCCCCCGGCATGTGCAGGATGGCCTCCGTGAAGACGATGAAAGCCAGGCCTGTGCCCGAGGCACTCTGCAACACACGCCCCACACTGAGACATGTGCATGGGGCACCCACGCTGTGACACACACACTGCACACCCTGCGCTGTGACAGGCAGGTCACCAACACCCCTCCTGACCTCCCGGCTGAGGCAGGGGCCTTGCCCCATCTGGGCTGCGCCTCAACAAGCCGTAGGTGCAACTCTGAGGGCAGGGGACCATTTCCCCTTGAATAACCTGCAGCCGACAGGTGAAGTGGGAGCCTGGGGCCCTGGGCTCAGGCACCCCTCAGACCCTGCCCTGGGGACCTGCCTCCTGTCTGCCCGCCCCAGCCTGCTGTCCCTGGCCCACGGGTGACAGCTGGCCCTGCGGGCAGCTGCCTGACTCTGGCCATGGCCTGGCCCTGTGACCCTCGCTCTGGCCCCACGCCCGGGATACCCACCCATGACACCCGCTCTCCCAGCCAACCGTCTGCAGCAGGCTTCGGCCCTGCGTGGCCCCACTGCCCTGTGGCAAGGCCCCCAGCTACCTTGTCCAGAAAGTCCTCGAGGCGGCAGGACTCCAGGCCGAGCCCGGCCACCCTCTCGGGCTGGGTGACGTTCAGATGTGCGAGGACGGCAGCATAGTCGTCCCTGGAGATGCTCTGGTCGGGGAAATCGAATGCATTGATGAGGTGGAGGATGTTTCTGCAGGTCAGAGAGTCTGGGTGAGTGCTGGGTTGGGTGCCCGGTACCCGCCACAGGCACACTGGGAAATGCGGGAAAGGACGACGGCATCCCTTGGGTGGGGTCTCGAGGACACCTGTGGCAGGGTCAGCCCTCGCGGGGCACTTCACGCACACTGGGGGAGAGAAGGCAGTTCTCGCCCCTCAGGGGACCCCAGGCCTAGAGGGGGACACGTCCCTGTGGGTACGAGTGGGGCGGTGGCAGCTCCCTTGCCCGCTGGGTGTGTGGGTCCCCAAGCAGCACGGGGGCAGCGCTCCCAAAGGCTTCTGGGACGGACGGGAGCCCCAGCACTCCGTGAGTGTTTCGTATTTGTGAATCCGCCTACTCGCAGAACTTATTTGCAACCTAGGACTCAGTAGTCACGGTGCCCCTGCAGTTACGTGCGGACAGGTCCAGAGTGGCAGAAGCTTCGAGTCGCCCACCTTCCAAGCTGAGCTCGGCCAGGCCGCCACCCGCCTTCTTGTCTCAGCTCGGGGGCTGCAGATGGCTCCTCACAGTCTCGTCAGGGCCACCGCTCTCGCCTTTTTGTGCTTTTCGTTGGTGACTCTGCTGTGTAGAGTGTCCTTTAGGCATAGCCCTGAAGAGCTGTCTGTGTCCTAAAGGCAGCAAGAGGCTGGGACGTGCCCCTGGCCCCAGAAACACGTCGGAGGAGCTTCGTTCAGACCCCAGTTGCTGTTGTTGACAGGTGCAGTGCGGGTGGACCAGCGCTGTGCTCATGGGCGTCTCCATGGAAGAGCTGCTCCTACTGCTCTCGAGCGGGGGTCACGCGGTCACCAGGGCACAAGCTTGCAGCCTCTCTAGAACATTCTGCTGGGGGGGGCACATGCTCGGCAGCTCCCAGGGCCGTGGGGCTCTGGCTGCGCCTCATGCAGCTGCCCCATCCTCCTCTTCCTCTCTCTGCGGATGCGGCCCCAGTGCGGTCAGAACAGCTGTCTCCCGTGGCACTGTTAGCCGGGGCCGGATCGTTCTGGGGTGTCCCGGGTACCGTGGATGGTTAGCAGCGTCATGGAGGGCTGCCTGTGCCCTTGACGGGCTGTCACAGGTAGACCACGTCTGGAAGGCCATTTGCAAGAAAGAATGGACAGTGCCATGCCATTTGGTGCAGTAAGTCCAGACGTCAGTGTCCTGGGGCTGCTGTGACAAATGACCACACGCTGGAGGCTTCAAACAACAGACCTTCGTCCTCTCTCAGCTCTGGAGCCAGAAGTCTGACGACAAGGTGTCACAGGGCTGTGCTCCCTCCGAGGCTCCAGGGGAGGGTCCTTCCCGCCTCTTCCAGCCCCTGGGGCCCCAGGTGTCCCTGGGCTTGTGTCTGCATCCCTCCAACCTCTGCCTCCGTCGTCATGTGGCCTCCTCCATGTGTGTCTGTGCCCCTCTCTGTCTCTTATAAGGACACTGTCATTGGATTGGGGCCACCCTATGCATGAGGACCTCTTCTTAACCAATGGTACTGGGAAGACCCTGTTTCCAAACCAGGTCACGTGCTGGGTTTGGGTGGACGTGCACTTTGGGGACACTCCCCACCCCCCTCCCCTAAAGACGTGAAGGTAGTCATGTGGCACTCTCTGTGAGCAGCGGCCTCTGACAGCCATGCCCCATAGACGCCCCGCCCCATGGAACCAAGGCGCCAGGCTCACCTGTCCAGGCAGCGCCCGTGGTCATTGGCTGCCTTGAACCCCAGGACAGAGAAGACGATGATGGCGGCGTAGAGGGAGGTCATGCTGTTGACCAGGGCAATGGTCACCGCGTCCTTCTTACAGTTGTTCCTGGGCAGAAACAGCACATCACGGGGCTCTGTGTTAGGGCCCCTGGGGAAGAAGCCAGGAGGGGGCTTGTCGCCCCTTGCCCCCCAGGCTGTGCCCACTCTGCACATGGAGCTTCTTGTGTGCTGCCCAGAAACACTGGAGCTGTTGCTGGTGGTCTCAGGGCAGGTTCAGACCCTCTCCTCACTGACACCTCGCTGCCAACCCCCTACCTCCCGACCCCCTACCCGCTAACCCCGTCCTTACTGACCCCCTCCTCACTGTCCCTCTCCCCACTGACCCCGTCCTCACTGTCCCCCTCCACACTGACCCCTCCCGATCCCCTCCCTGCTGACACCCTCCCTGCCAACCCCCCTCCACTGACCCCCTCCTCACTGTCCCCCCCGCCCACCCCAGCTCAAGGCTGCTGAGGGTCCTCAGCTCACTGAACCCCCGTCCCCACAAGGCTGAGCCACAGGGAGCTGGAGCCGTGGGGAGGGTTCGGGGAGCGGGATGTAGGTCTGGCTGAGATCATCCCCAAATGAGACCTGCACACGAGCTGCTCCGAGTGTGAGCCGAGGCAGTCGCATGTCCACGCATGGGTACAGCCCCGGGCCCAGCGCATGCTTCTACCCAGAGGGGCCTGCCCTGCGTTTCCTGGGTCCGCCTCCCACCCACCTATGACAAGCACGTGGAGCCAAGTGTGTCTGGAGTGTCGGTGTCATGGTGCCGCTCAGAGGTATATACGGGTCCACTTTAGTGCTGTGGGCACACTGGGCCTCCTAGAGCCGTGTGCATGGTCCTGGTGGCAGGTGGTGGCCTTGAGTCTATTCTAAGCAACTAGAGAGGCTGACACTCTGCATTTCTGCTCTTGTGACCTCCAGCATCGCACGTGGTTCATTTTAGTTGGTGTCAGCCCCACTTATGGCCTTGTTCCTGGGCGCGCTCCAGAATGTGCTGGAGGCTGCCAAAGGGGATGGCGCAGTAATTGCTGGAGCCAAGAGTCTGCTCTTATCACAAGCTCATGCCAGGTCACCCTCTTCCTGTGGGTGACGTCACGATAAGGAAGTGCCCTGTGGGGCCCACGTCTCTGGCGGAAGGGCTCCACTGCCCAGTCCTACCTGGGTGGGTTGTAACTGGAGAAGGCGATGTGTCCTCCGAAGGCCAGGGACAGAGAGAAGAAGATCTGGGTGGCCGCATCCAGCCACACTCGGGGGTTCTGGAGAATCTGCATCTGGGATGAGACCGGGAACCCAGTTATGCGGCAGACAAACCACACTGGCCTGGGCGCCTGCCATTCCAGAGCATTCCCAAGGCTTCCTTTGGGAAAGCCCTCGTGAGGGATGTGACCCGCTCAGGCCCGGAACAGGGTGGGACCGGGTGTGAGGAAGTGCTCGAGACCACACAGCACAACAAACTCGCCAGCCTGCTTCTGTGACAGCTCCTGTCCACCGGGCACGCAGGCTCTGAGAACTCGGCCAACAGACCTCCCGGGGCTGGGAAAGGCAACTTGAACTGGGGTGTGTTTATTCTCTCCTTTCAGACCTGGTGGCTTTGAGCGACCTGAAGGCCCAGGCAGGGTCCGCGTGCGCAGTGCCTGGTCTCTGCTGCTGGGGATCCACTTCCATACCCAGGGACCCCCTCTTCCCCTGGGGAGGCTTCAGGGGGCCTTCTGTGCAACCCCTGAAATCCCCCAGGGAATGCTGGGGTCCTGGAGGGTATGGAATGGTCCAGAAGTAGGACGGCCTCCAGTGGGCAGGCCCCTCGGTCCTGTGGCTCCTTGCCTGGTGAGATCGAGCAGCTGAATGAGGACCTCAAAGGTGTGGGGTTCAGGACACTAGGGGCTGGAGATCTGGGATCCCAGCCAGCCTCTCCCCTGAACCAGGGCCCCAACCCCGTGTTTCATGTCAGTCTCCACTCAGATGACCTGCAGGCACTGAAGTGTATACATCCCAAACCACATCCTCCGGCTCCCTCTCCCTCCGATCCTGACCTGCTCGCTCTCACCCTCACCCAGCCCGGGGCAGCCTCGCCTCTGGCTCACAGCCACTCACACGGCCAGGGGATGGCACGACCTGGGCTGTGCTGTGGCCCCGACCCGTGTGTGTGCTGGGGCCCGGACCCGGGACTCCTACTCGAGACCCACTTACCTTGGGGGTGAACAGGTAGGTTAAGCCTTCAGTGGCCCCGGGCAGGGTGAGTCCTCTGATGAGGAAGATGGTCAGGACCAGGTAAGGGAACAAGGCTGTGAAATAAATTGCCTTAAAGAAAGACAGATTGTTAGACTTTTTGATATAAAAAGCTTGAGCCAGGCTGGCGTGCCAGAACGGCCTCTGTGGCCAGAGTTGTGTCACCCACGTGGCATTCCACATCGGGGCGGAGGGCACTGTGGGGGATGGTGGGCAGTGGGCTCCAGTCAAGCTTGGAGGGTTTGGGGCTTGCCGTGACGGTCACACATGGATTCACGTATGCTTCTGTGGCCTGTGGGGTCAGCTGAGGCGGTCACAGACCACCAGGTGGGCGGCCGCCCTGTTGTCCATGCTGCAGGCTCTTGTTACATCAGCATCCTCTTCCTTCTCACTCTGATGCCCCACAACCGGCCACTTCCCGTGGCCTCGGACCGCACCCCTCCCTGCATCCCTCCCCCGGCACAGGGCCAGCCCGAATTCTCGGTCAGGTCTGGGCAGGGTCTGCACAAAGACAGTCTACAAATGGACTTCTTCCCTCACTGCCCCGTGTTCCTGGATACAGACTGACTGTGGGGATCACCTGGAAGCATCTTCAGGGACTTTCATAAGAGGAATTTCTAGCTGCCTTGTTGGGCCTAATGGTGGCTTTGGTCTGAGTCCGTAATTCCAGTCCTCACTGAGAATAACTGCAACTTCCACAGGCTGACTGAGAGGACGCAGGCCCACTCGGGTCCGGGAGAAAGCTCCACAACCACGACGAGGGCCTGAACAGCGTGGACCTGCACTGCGCTCGTTTGAAGGTTATATCTGCATGTAAGATACCAGACGCATCCCTGCCCAAGAGAGGAGGGCCGGGGAGCCCCTGCACCGCATGCACCACCAGGGGCTTGCTTGTGAGCCCGAGGCTCAGGCTCCCCGTCCTTTCTTTGCGGGAACCACGTGAGTAACTATTGATAACATTTTTCTCATCATTCAAGTCTCTTCAAAAGATAAGTGATTGTTTAAAACAAAAATGCTAACAATGCACTTGCTGTTTATAACACATTATAAGTGAGACGTGTGACAACAACACAGAAGTCGGGAGGGAGGAAGTGGAGAAGGATGCTAGGAGGTCCCTCTACCACATGCGTGCTACAGTGTCGCTCGAAGACAGACCAGGATAAACTGAAGACTGTGCCATGACCCCCGACGCAACCACTAGAATAACAAAACAAGGATCACAGCTAACAAGCCAACAAAGGACGTAGAGCCAGACGCCAGAAACACTCAGAAAAAGAGCACAGATGGGGCACGCTGAAAACAAACACAGGATGACAGGTTTAAACCCATCAACAATCACATTAGAGGTAAATGGTCTAAGCACCCTAGATGAGAGGCAGCGATTGTCAGACTGGATGAAAAAGCAGGACCTGACTGTGTACCATCTACAAGAAACACCCTTTAAATAAAGGGCCAAACAAGTTAAAGAAAAAGAATGAAAAAATAATACACAGTGTTGACATAGTGGAAAGAAGGCTGAAGTGGCTTTGTTAATGTCTCAGTCAACTCCCAGCAAAGACTATCAGCAGGATAGGGATGGTCGTTTCATAATGACAAAGGGATCGATTCTCCAAGGAGACACTAGCCAGCCCTAGGGGTCTAGTGGTTAAGATCCCACACTCTCACCACTGCGGCCCCGGTTCCCGTCCGTGGGTTGTCATACTGCTGTGGCTGCGTGTGGCTGTGATGCTGAAAGCTATGCAACCAGGATTTCAAATACCAGCAGGTCACCCATGGTGGACAGGATTCAGTGGAGCTTCCAGACTAGACAGACTAGGAAGAAGGAGCTGGCCACCCAATTATGACACATTGACCATGAAAACCCTGTGAGTAGCAGCAGAGCATTTTCTGATACAGCGCCAGAAGGCAAGAGGGTGGTGCAAACAGACGGGACAGGTTCCCTCTGCTGTGCACAGGGTCACTAGGATCAGAATCAACGTGACAGCACTAACAACAGGCAGAGCCTCTAACCCGCGGTGCAAACACTGACAGAAGCCGGGAGGGGCCCCTGCAGCGGGAGGGAGGGGGAACTGAGGCCGGCCTGTGGGCTCTCACCTTCCCAGTGGTTTCGATGCCTCTGATGATGCACAGGTACACGACTGCCCAGGAGGCCACCAAGCAGACCAGCAGCTGCCACTGGATGGAGCCACTGTCATTGATGTCAGCTGTGACGTTCAGCGTCTGCCGATACCAGAAGTAGCTCACGGAGCTGCTGCGCTGGCATTCTTCCACGAACCCTGGAGCCAGGAGGGGCCCATCACAGCTGGCCACCAGGCTTGAGCTGGGATTCAGGCTTCGCGGACCACCGCCCAAGAGCACAGGCTGCGGACAGCCGGGCCTGGGGCTGCTGCCGGAGCCCTGGGCCCACCAGCTGGCCCCTGAGTGAGGGCCAGGGAGTGAGGGTCAGCAGCTGGTGCCTCCCGCCGCCCAGGGCGTCCAGCTTTGGCCTATGGGGCAGATGAGGGGAGCCTCCTTCCCCAGGGCTGGCCTCATTCGGCAGGTGCCACTCACAACGTTTGTTATCAGCCAGAGGCAAGAAGGGAAAGAGGGTTAACCCAGCTTTGTGAGCACACATGAAAATCACACTGTTGCCCAAGTCTCGGAGAGCCCCCCACATGGAGCAGTCGACTGAGGCCTTGGCCTAAAGGCTTAAGTCAGCGAAGCAGCAGCTATCGCCTACCCTCTTCTCACTGGGCAGCGCACTGCGCAAGGGCACGCCAGCCATGCTAGGAACAGACGGGGTCTCCGTGGGTCCCCAGGCCCGGCAGCGAACAGCGGGTAAAGGGAATGTGATTTCAAGTGTGCTGCGTCAGGGAGATGCGAAGGGCTCCTCGGGCAGCACCGAGCTCCCTCCAGGCCCCGGGCGTTACCTGTGGGGTTGCGGTCGGGCGGGCAGGCGCTCCAGGGCAGCGGGTTCTGGAAGGAGTTGAGGAGGTACCACAGCACCCACGTCAGGACGGTGTTGTAGTAGATGCCGATGAGAGTGGACACTGTGAAGCAGCCCAGCCCTGCGGGCGCCAGCGAGGGTCAGTGTCTCTCCATCAGCCACCTCCCTGTTAAGAACGCCCTGACGCCCGCTTCACCATTTCCACTGCCCTGGTCACTCCAAGGGGATCCCGCCACCTCCCCCACCGCTGACCCACATCGGTCACACTCTTCCCTGGGAGATGCCTCATTTTTATGGCCATGCGGGCTGTTCTTGGCTACGTTCTTGGGCCACGGTCCACTGGCTTTCTAGGTTGTTTCCAGATGGATGGGTCTTTCAGACGGTGCTGCAGCCACCAGAGGGGCGTGTCACAGGCCTGGATGGTGACGCTGAGACCCTCTCACCGCAGCGCCCCATCTTGAAGGTGTGCAAGGAGTGTGTGCCCTCTGGGTGTGCCGTCATCCAGGCTTCTCTGATGCCCACGAGCTCCCAGGACGTGCAGGCTCAGCGCTCGTGTGTGATAGGCCCGGAGTGATTCAGGGCAACTGGCTCCTGCTCCGTGGGGCTGGGCCCATCGCCTCCTCCTCCTCCTCCTGCACCGGAGCTCACCCCACACAGCGCCCTGCACTCTAGTCTTTCCTCGTGCTTTTGGGGGAGCCACTCGAGGCTCCTGGAAGAGGCCTCCTCCTAGTGTGATGGGATCGCTCCCACACGGATCTGCTGCCTGGGTCTCCCTGAGCCTTTACACCTGCTTCCTCTGTAGGTTCGAAACCACTGACAGTGACCAGGGACATGCAGCACACGTGACCTGCAGCCCCGGTCCCCGCCCTCCCAGAGCACACGCAGGCAGGAGTCAGGGGTGGCCACATACCTATTCCACCCAGGTAGGGCGAGATGGTTGTCCAGACCCCGATGCTGCCCTTCCGCAGGCGCTGGCCGATGGCGAGCTCCATGTGGAAGAGCGGGATGCCCTCGAAGGCCAGGGCGATGAAGTAGGGGATGAGGAAGGCCCCTGCGAAGAGCCGAGGTCAGCAGACAGTCGCCGTTCGCCCAGCGGTGCCTCAGGCTGGAGGACAGCACGTGGGAAAGCACCCCAGAGACCTCCCGGAGACGGGGAGACCAGCCCGAATGTCCCGGCCCCTGCTCGGGGCAGCCGAGACCCCCCCAGCGGGGCTGCCACGCCCCTTCCTGACTTTAGTTCAGTGTGTGTGACCAGGTGACCATATAAGCAGGGCTGGGACGTGAGGCCCTAGGCCGTGTCTTGAGGGGTGTGAAGGGCTCAATAAGGAGCCGGCTCACCCCCTGAGCCAGGACGTGGGGTCTGAGCGAGACCCCCGTCCAATTCAGAGTTAGCTCAAGGTGCTTCATTGTTTGAGACGCCCGGTGACGTCCTCCTGGAGCTTCGGGGTCCAGCAGTTAACAGTTGGTCCATCTTCGGGAAGAACGAGGCAGTGGGACAGGACCTAGGAGCTCGGGAGCCTCCGGGATGCGCCTCCCAGACGATCAGCCCCTTTCATCAGTGTGGTTCCTGAAATTCTCGAGTGTTCGGAAGTGGGGCTGACAGAGGTGGTGGAGGCCGTCCAGCGGACTCGGGGCTTTGCTGCTTGTTTGACCCCCCGCGGTACCCAGGACAGGCCTGGTTTGCTGTCGCTCCGTCATTGGGCAGCCTCCCCCATCATGGCACTTTGGTGGTGAGTTTCATAACAAATGGGCTGTTTTGTTCCTACTGAGACCCTGGCCTCTCCCAGGAGGGGAGCTGGTTTTTGTTCACGGAATGTTGGAGAAGGTCGATGCCTCAGGTGGTCTCTCAAGCTTTGCCCTGAGTCGGGGCAGGGACCTGTTTCTCCGCCCCTTCACCTGCAGCATCACCCCTGCATCCTTGTCCGCATCCTAGGTCCAGATGCTGGGAGAAGGACACCCACAGCGATGGTGGGAGGAGGGCTCCACGTCCCCAGGAGGGAGCATGCACGGTGGGGAGACGTGTCGACCGGCCCTGCGGCCCCGAGGGAAGAGCAGGCAGAGGACACAGCGACGCCCTTTGCACTTGAGCCAGTGGCGAGGAGCTGAGTGCAAGGCTCAGTCCACAGGTGCCAGGAGCGCGGGTGGGGCCCCGGCCTCTCCTGGAGCCCAGACGCGGAGGCTCCTCCACGGCCCGATGGACCCCGTGGATGTTCTCCTGCTGTCGAGAGGAGAGCTGAGTCCCCGGTGCCCATGTTGGCACCTCAGTGCCCCTGGGGCCGCGCTGCGATGGGTGGGCGTTCACAGCGGTCTGTGGGCTTTGGGTGGACACGTGTCACCACTTAGGTGCTCCAGGACCAGGGCGTCTCTTCCTCATGGGCACGCACAGGGCCTGCACAGCGCCAGGGGCAGCCCTGACTTCAGGCCTCCTGACCTATGGGGCTGGCCGAAATGGATGCCGGTCAGAGAGTTCAAGGCTCTTCCACACTCCCTGCGCCTCCCCCACTTGGCAGGGGCGGCCCGGGTCCAGCCTCCCAGAGCCGTTTCCACGAGCCACACTCAGGCCTGAGCTGTTTGCCAGCACAGCCTCCCTCTGGTTTTCTCATCACCTTCAGGTGTTTTGACACTGGGTCAGGGCCCTGGAGAGAGCAGGTGGCCACAGAGCCCTCGGCCCACGTCAGCTCCTACACCGGACTCCACGGCCAGCGTTTGGGGCAGAACAGTGCCTATTGGTGTCACCTATACAGTAGCAAGAAGACAAAGGAGCATGAGAGAAGAAAGTCGAATTCTGGGGGGACTCCACCTCGATGGAAGCACTGGACGCCCAGGGACGGCCGGCACCTGCAGGCCAGGGCTTGGAGCCAGGGGTGTGAACAAAGCCAGGTCCCCCCGGAGCTCCAGGCAGGGAGAGGTGCCATTCACAGCACTGGGGGCCAGGCGCACAGGGAGGAGCCCTCCACAGCCCACATTTCTCCATCCTGCGTGGTGGGGTCTCAAGCAGGTGTGCAGAACTCCCAGCCACCCTGGGGCCGCCGTGCGTACACCTGCAGCGTGGTGAGGAGAGACACAGGGAGCAGCCTCAGGGGCCCTGGAAGTGGGCGCCTGGCTGTGGGACAGGGCTCCAGGTCACAGGTACAGGATCTGCTGTCGAGAAGGGCTGTAGGCTCCCAGCCGGCCAGGCCCCGGGCCCCACGGCCCCTGCACTCTGTGGGGAAGGTCACAGCTAGACGGGGCCGGGACATGCCTGGAGCCCAGGTGGGCACTTAGGAGCCAGCTGAGGTCAGCGAGGCAGGGACCGCCCAAAGGAAAAGATCCCAGGGAGGGAGGGAGGGAGCTTCCCTTTGTGGCTGACTCTGCCACGTTTTGTGGAGAAGAGAACGAGGAGCATTCTGTGATTACAAGATTGAAGCCATATGGTCGGAGCATCAACTTTTCGCCTTACATGCATTTTAGCTTTATTCCGGCCTCCGTGGGGACAGTAAGTCAGATAAAACCAAAAGGTTTTGGAGGATGGGGCTGGCAGCCAGAGGACCCAAACACGTGACCAGAGTGTTGGCGCTTTCAGCCCCTCCCCCAGCCTCCAGGTGGGAGGGGGACGGAGATGGAGCCAATCACAGAGAACCAATGATTTAATCCCTCACCAGTGGTCACTCCACAGGACAGGGTTTGGAGAGTCCTGTGGAGGTGCTGGGAGGGTGGGGAGCTCCGAGCCCTTCCTCAGACCTGGCTCCACATGTCTCTTCCCTCTGGCTGTTCCGAGTCGTATGCTTTATAAAAGCCTGGGGATAGGAAGTAAAGCGTTGTCTTGAGTCCTGTGAGCAGCTCTAGCAGATGTTGGAACTGAGGAGCGGGTCATGGGACCCGTCGAATTTGTAACCAAATTGGACAGAAGCTGTGGGTAGCCTAGGAACCCACTACTGAGACTGGTGTCAAGGTTGGGGGGCGTCTTGTGGGGCTGTGGAGTCTGCACTAAATCCAGGTAGACAGTGTCCGGAGTGTGTTCAATGTTGGGACATCCAGACGGTGTCCGCTGAGAGCTGGAG
The DNA here is from genome assembly GCF_021613505.1 of Equus quagga. Lineage (NCBI taxonomy): Eukaryota > Metazoa > Chordata > Mammalia > Perissodactyla > Equidae > Equus > Equus quagga. The sequence goes on from NC_060275.1 coordinate 120,290,071, forward strand.
GGCTAGCTGGTGTGGGGAAGGCCCTCGCACGTGGTGTCAGAATATTCAGAGCAGAAGAGGGGTTTTTCCTTTAGCACCAAATAGCTGGCAGACATGATCTGTCTTCACTTCACGCAGCCTGTTGGCTGGAGATGGGGCGATTGCTGTGGACGGCGGGTCTCGTTCACCATTGCCCACGTGGTAGGTGTGGGCCAGCCCCGCTCGTCAAGCACGAGGGACGCTGGATGCAATGCACGTGGGTTCAATCCACCAAGAAAGTGTTGGGAAGAAAAAGGTCTGTCGGGAACAGCCACAACAGCTGATGAAAACACTCCTGAGATCTGCATGGAGAGAGCCTCACGAGGACAGAAAGGAGCCCCTGGACAGGAACGTGACGCGCCGTCTTCCATGGGGATGACTGGGTGTTGTCAAGGTGGAAAGGCTAAGTCGGTCTAGAAATTCAGTGCAATGCCAGTGAAACCCTGAGGGTCTTTCATGGAAACCGACAACCTGGCTGTAATGTTCATACAAGAAAGTAACAGCCAGTAACATTTAAAAGAAGAATAGCAAACAGGACTTTCTGTGCTGCATCAAGGCTTATTATAAAACCCTAGGCATTAGTACAGCGCGACTTCCCGTGCCAGAATCCATACATCTCTCAAGCCAACGGGAGCAGAAGTCGGTTCAAATCAGTGCGGAGATCACAGCCCACTTAATGATTGACCCCACTCGTGGCCGCAAATGCGTCCTGGGGTGAAACCGTAACCCTGCGAGTGTTTGGTCTTGATGGCCAGCCTGGACCTGTCCGCAGGTGTGGTGGTTCCGCATTCCTTTGATTTAAAGGTGCTAAGACATCATCTAACAGCTCACCACGGGAGGATATTTATGTGATCGAGTCACTGTCAGTCCTCATCTAAATGCTGCGCTAAACCTGTCACAATGCTACCTTCAAAGTCTTGCCTTCGAAGAGAAAATTTACCAAAACAAGTGACTATGAGTGGGAGAGAAGGTGATATTCACCTCAGTAGGAATGAGTTTGTGCAAATTAAAAATTCGAGCTTGTCACTCACAGCTTATTTTCAAAACAGTCAGTGGTGGTGAAGGCGAGGCCGACGAGGGCCCCCCCCCACCCACAGGGAGCTTTGTTGAGGAAAAGGATGAGTGACAGAAAGTTAAATATTTTGTGACACGCGATGTGTGATTTCACATCTGGAAATGGAGCCCAAAGAATCTCTCAGAAACGGGGCCCTGAGCCCACGGACAGGGAGGGGGCGTGACTGTTCTCGGCCCTGGTCTTGGGGGGCACGTCCACCTCGCCCACCTCCTGTCACCGTTGGGTGTCGGGAACACGGATCTGGGTGGGAAGCTCCTGGAAGCCCTGTGGCAGCAGATCTGAGCCGGGGGGTGACCGGTCACGGGCAGTGAGACGGTCCTGGACGTTTGGTGGCCGCCTGCGTCTGGCCTGCCCCTGTCTCGCCCTCCTGACGCAGCCAGCAGTGGGGGGCCTCCAGGACCACCCGAGATCTGCCACCCCTGCTTCAGGGGGTTTGCGCTTTCTGGGGATCCTCGGACTGGAGCCCAAAGGGATGGTTCCTCTCTGGGTCACGCGTATCGCTAGTTCCCGGGAGGAACATCTCCCACTTGAGCTACCAGCAACCCACCTCAGGCCAGTTGGAGATGTGGGCTCTCTCCTCCCCACATCTGGTGGCCGGCGGGTCCCTGGGGGTTGGGGGCCTCACCTCCCCCGCGAGTCTGGGGGCTCACCTCCTCCGTAGGTCTGGCACAGGTACGGGAACCTCCAGATGTTGCCTAGACCCACGGCGAACCCCACGCAGCTCAGGAGGTACTGGAGCTTGTTGTCCCACTTGGGCCTCTCATCCCCGCTGCCGTCCCCAAGCGGGTCTGGTCCTGGGGCGAGTGCCATGCCCACAGCTCACTCCTGGCAGCCCGGCCCCACGGAGCCCTCCCGAGCCTCTGCTGGGGTGTGGAGGCCAGGAGCTGTCTCCCCCTGGGGTGTCTTTTTTGGTTATTTAAAACAAAAACCAGTGGAGCAGTTAATTGGTAACCCAGGCCAGGCCCTCTGTAACTCAGCTGTCCCTCCCTGACCCCTGGCCTCCACCCCACGTTCCACACCCGATGCAGGCAGCCTGTGGGCTGGGCCACCACCAGCGCTAGAGCCGTTTTCCTTGGCGGCCTCCCGTTCCCCGTCGGGGATGCTCAAGGACTCCCGAGACTGCGGTGTTGTTCTATAAAAATATTTACTTTTTAACTAACCTTTTGATTGTGAGATAATTGTGGACTCACACGTCACTACAGGACGCAGTGCAGAGAGCCTGTGCCCCCAGCTTCCCCCATGGCGACATCTTCACATATCTTGTCAGTGTCACACTCAATGTTGAGGCCGACAGTCATTCAGGACACGTCTGCCACTGGAGGGTCGCTCCTGCCCCTTTTAGAACCACACCCACCTCCTACCCCCACCCTAACCGCTCCCCCCCAGCAACATCCGATCTGCTCTCCTTCGCCCTAGTTTTCTCATATAAATGTCAAGAACGTCACATGAACGGAATCACACAGGGGGCCCTTGGGATCAGCTTCCTTGGCTCAGCCTCTTTCTCTGAACCTCTAATGCTGGGTCGGCTGTGGCTGAGCCGGCTGCCGTCCATGTTCACAGTCACAGAAGGGGCCTGGCTCCTGTCCAGTGGGGGCCGTCAGGAATACGCTGTGACCACGTCTGCACATGGGTTTTTGCGTGGACATAGGATAAACCCCAGGGCAGGATTGCAGGCTGCTTGTTGTGCCGTGTTTATTTTTAAGCCACATTTATTTTTCAGAGATTTCCAAGCTTCTCAGACTGTCCAAGGGTGGACTTTCCGTCTGGTTCCAAATGTTCCTCTTCTGAAGACATCGAGTGAGCTCCAGAAGCCCCACCCTCACCTCTGCCTCTGTCGGCGCCCGGCCGTGTCCGCACCTGGCCCGGGACCCCACCCTGCTGCCTAGGAATCCGCTTCCAGTGTAAGCCCGCCACGTGCCACGGATGGGAGCTCGGAGGGAGTTGGGGGGCCTGCACTGCAAAGGAGCTCCCAGGAGTGGGGACAGGATTGGGAGGAGCTCCCCCCACCCCCAGCACCCACAGCCACCCCTGGGTGACACCTGGCATGACGGGGGAGGGGTGGGGAGGAGTGGGCGTGGTGAGGTTGGGGAGACTTTTAAGGAAAGGGGGGGTGAGGGGAGGAGAGGGAGGCGTGGCCTAGCCCCCAGGTGCCCGCACAGGTGTTTCCCACCATCCTTCCGACTCCCTTTCTTGCCACCCAACCCTGCTGACCTCACCAGCAGCCTGCCCATCCTGAGGCCAAGGGCCACCCCTGCCTGTGCTTAACGGGGCACCCCGGGCAGTGGAAGGGGCCCCCCGCCACATCCTGGGCTCTGTGGACACAGCCTCGCGGCTCCTTCAGAGAAAATCTCCAGAAACCGGAACAGCAGTCCCACGCCGTCTGTTTGTGAAATGGGCGTCACCATAGGCTCATCCCTCTGCATTCAGAAACAACACTGAGGCCGAGAATATGAAATAGAGTGATTTACTGAGACAGACACACGTTATGCCCACAAAACTGGCATTTCTGACAATTTGCAAAAACACCAAGTCTGTAAAACAGGGCAGGACTCAGGTGACATAAATGCCTGGATCAGCCCCACCCGGTCAGCCCAAGAGCCTCTGCTCCCAGGCATCCGTATCGACGGGCACTGACAGATGTTTCCCAGTCGGAGATCAGAAAGCTTTGTGGGGAGGAGGGGTGAAGTCCCGAGGAAACCATCGGCACCGGGGGAGGGGTGGGCAGGGTGGCATGGGGCCTTGGGCTTCCTGGCAGGTGCATGCCGTCATGGCCCCGGATGGAGGGTCCTGGGCAGCCACCTGCTCTGCCTGTGGAGTTTGTAGATCATGGCGTCCAGGTGACCAGTGCATAAAGGACTTGATGTGCCGAGGTGTTCGGAGGTGCTGGGCTGGGACCTTGGGGCTGAGGTCTGTGGTCACTGCTGGATAGGAGGCCCTGGGCAGGGTGGAGTGCACCAGGATGCCTCCCAGGGGGAGGAGCAGGGCACTGGGGCCCACCCTCCACTGGGTCTCCCATCCCTGCCCAGAGAATTCTCAGAAAGTCCAGTTTAACTCAACCTTCCAGAATTTTCCGTGGAAAGTGGAGGTGACTAGTCTGTTGGAACAAACACCCCAAGTGGCAGGTCACTTTGGCTGAGGTGGGCTGTCACTTCCCACGCCTGGAGGGAAGCACCGAGGCCGCCTCCAGGGAGTGTCCCCATGTGGATGGTCTTCCGGGGGCTTCACAGTCCCTGACGTTGCTCAGGACACGTGGACCGTCCTCAGGCTCGGTGGCCGAGGCCGAGTTAGCGTATAACTCGTCTTTCCCAACATCTGGCTAAAAGTTCAGCTAATTCCTTTTAAGAAGGCGCAAAGGGTGTTTCTTCCTTAAATTACGCCAAGTTGGGTTTTGTTTAACTGCTCATCTATCTGTGGCAGCCAGAAGCAATGATTAAACGAGCGAGCATTCTTCAAGCCGGAATCTTGCCAAGGCTCGGAAACTCTTCAGGGGCTGGCAGACCCGCAGGACCTGGGAGGATCCGGCCAATTTCCTCCAACTCACTGGCCCGGGGGCCGCGGTCTCATCCAGACAGGTTTGAGGAGGGTGTGCCTGGGCACGGTGTAGAGGCACCCCCACTTCACCGCGGGAGTTCCCAGCAAGGGGAAGGGGTGGTGGACAATGACTCTCTCCAAGCAGCCGAGGCAGCAACGCACCCCTGTCTCCCGTGGGGTGAGCGCAGCAGGCGTGGCCTCCCCACCCTGCGGCCTTGGATCTCCCTCAGAGCATGGGCAGGGCGTGGCAGGACCGAGCAGAGTCTGTTCCCCACCGCATCCATGCCGAGGGCAAGCGACAGGGCAGCTGGGCCCCACGTGGCAGGTGTGTGTGGTGCAGGCAACGTGCATATGTAGACACAAACACACGCCCCTGCATGCACACACATACACACTTGCACACATGCACATAGCTGTGTGTACACATACACACAGACACACATGTGCACAACGCAATACACACTCTCACACATGTACGTACACTCATGCCCATGGCATAGATACATGCTCATGTATACTCACAGGGACATATACACATACTCACATGTGTATGCACACACACTTCACACATTCAAACACATACACACACTCATGCATATGCACACATGCAAACATGCGTATGCACACACACACTTGCACACGTGTACATGTACACACACACTCACAAATGTGCACATTCACACAGCATGCATGCACTCACACATGCATATACTCGCGTGTGCCCACACATGTATACATACTCACTCATGCACGCAAACATATAGGCACAGACTCACCTGTGCATACACACGTGCACACACCCATACAGCATACATACGTGTGTCACATGTGCACACACACTCACACATGTACACACTCACATGTGAACACACATATACACACACAAGTACACCCAGCCCCTCCTCAGATACCAGGCGCCACATGCTGTGGGAGGGACCACTCAGCACTTCAGGTCCCCGTTCACGGAGGCCGTGGACGGCGCGCTGACCAGCCCCTGGTGGTCCCCTGGCCTCTGGCAGTAGTTCCTGATGAGCTTGTAGATGGCAAAGCCGGGGATGGAGAGGCAGGGCACACCGGCCACGATGACAACCACGACGTACACCCAGCCCGGGTACGAGGTCCTCCGGGAATTGGGAAATTCCTCCTGGGGACAGAGGGAGCACAGGGTGAGCAGACACAAAGGCAGCCAGCAGGGTCTCCTTCAGGGGAAAATGTCTTCTGACCCCACTGAGTCTCACCTCCTGGCCTCGTGGGGGAGGGGAGGGAGACCAAGGCCCCACCCCCACGCCCGCCTCCTCCCAGGACGTGAGCCCCAACTCCCCTCCCTGGCGGCCCCTGTCCACTCACATAGGCAGGGTCCCAGACGCTGTATGTCAGCTCCTTGGTGACCTCGACCACGAAGAAGGCCAGGAAGATGACCAGCATGATCAGCGGGCTGACCAGTCTCCACATGACTTGCCAGAAGATGTTGGGCTTGTGACCGACCATGAACTCGATGTCCCTGTTGAACCTGGAGGGGCAGAGGCCAGAAGGGAGCCGTCACCCGCGGGACATCGCCGGGCCTCGAATCCCGTCAAGGCAGAGGGCAGGGCAGCCTCCCATGTCAGACGAATGGCCGCCGTCCCGCGATGCCGCACCCTGGCCTTTCCCTCGTCACACTTCCAGCCATGCTTCCAGCAGAGATGCGCCTCCCTGAGACGATGCCCGTCAGCATGGCAGAAGCCGTCCCTGGGGGCCTTGGGAGACCTCTGCCGTCCTCGGGGCCTGCCCAGCGCTCTGACTAGTAGACTCTCGTCCGAGGCCTCATCTCCCCCACGTGCCCTTGGGGGGCACTTACACAGTGTCGGGGTCACTACTTCTGCAGGAACAGAGGAGGGAGCCCATCCAGGCCGCTCCCCCCAGCCTTCTTGGCAGGGCAGCGGCCTGAGCCTGGACAGCCCCGCCATCTCCCACCCATCCTGTGCCCAACTCTCGTCTGCACAAATGAGTCTGTGGAAGTCTGAGTGGAGCGGGCAGAATGTAAACGGGAGCTGACCAGGACACCGGTGAACCAGAGGACGCTTCTGGAAAGCACCATCCCAGGCCTTGTACGGGCAGACCCCAGGAGCACGGTGCCAAGTCCCCCTGCTCGGGGCCATTCCTCCTTGAGGCAGGCCGCACCGTCCCCCAGGCCAGCGTCCAAAACTGTCCTTGGGCCGTTCGCGTGAACATGCCTGCTCCACAGCCAGCAGCATGGCAGGCAGCCACACACGCGTTTCCGGCTGAACATTCTTCCCCATATCTACTGATGTCACACTGAATGGGTCTGCACATGCCTGCCACCTGGGCTGGTTCGCATGTGCTGCCTAAATAAACACCCTGCACACGTGTCCCCACACATGCGTGCTCTCGGTGATGCATAGCAGGCATCCCAAAGCAGGGGCCCCTGGAAGAGCTGGTACACGTTTACTGTCGTCATCGGCAGCTGAAGCTGTGGCGACTCCAGCCCCGGCCAAGAACACAGGCACGTTTTCTGGATCCCACCGTCTACGGAGACGGCGGGAGGCCCTGAATTTTGGCCAACGGACGGCCACCTTTCTTTGCCTGAGGCTCTGTCTGTCTGGGGGCCGCTCTCTCCACCAATAAAGGCCCAGAGCACCTGGCATGGCAGCACCCCTGGCCGTGGACCCTGAGTTGGAGTAAAACACTCAGCTCCCTCCCCCTGGGCAGGCGCCCAGCGGGGTCCCACCGGGAACCCGTCACCCACACTAAGGCCCCTGCCCCCTCCACAACCAGCCCTGCCTCTCCGCCTGCACCAGCTCCCAGGGGCTGCTTCCAGCCGACTGGGACGCAGACATCCTTCTGCATTTCTTGGTCCATCTGTTCACAGCCTCCTTGGCCCCACGGCGTATGAGGCTTAACCCTGCTTGTCTCTGCAATGCAGCTGTTTTCCTGGCTTCCTATTTGCTTTTTGACGTTGCTTGTGATACTCTGGTTATAACACTTTTTAATCACAAGATCAGATCAGAGGTGTCTGTGTTTCCTTCCTGTTTCCTTCGTGGGTGCTGTCCCCTCCGTCCCCAGGACTGTGCAGAGGCTCCTGCCTCTGCTGTCAGAGTTCATCTTTGTACGTCAGTCTGGGAGCATCTGGGAGCTGGAGGGGGTGTGGTTTGGATTGCTCCGGACGGGCTTCCATCCGGGATCCATGTCATCTCCCACCACCCTCCTGGGCACCAGGCCCTTTGCTGCTATACAGCCCCCACCAAGGGACATGCACGTGGTCCCGTGTCGCGGGTGCCCGTCTCCCAACTTGCCCTGAGCACTGTGCTGCTCACCCCACCGTGGGGACCTCCTCTGACTGTGAGACACCCCGTCCCTCCTACCTGTCCACACCATACACGTAGACCACGGAGAACATCTCACAGAAGGCCACGATGAGCAGGGGGATGGAGCCAGCGTAATTGTCCATCAGGGAGAGCCAGTACTGGCCCGAGTTCAGCGTGAAGACAAAGGTGATGAGATAGGACCCCAAGCAGAGGAGGCCTGTGGGCGGACAGGGCACAGAGCGGCTGTGGCCAGAGGTTCCATGTCTGCCGCATGGCTGTGACCCCCGAAGGCCGTCCTCACTGCTCTGCTAGCACGGCCCGGCCCCAAGTACCTGTGACCAGCTCCTTGGGCCACTTTTTGGGGATGACCTTGAGGTCCTGCAGGGGCACGACCACACCTTCTACGTTCCCGAACATGGACGACAGGCCCAGGCAGAAGAGCATGATGAAGAAGAGCACAGACCACAGCGGGGACACCGGCATCTTGGTGATGGCCTCGGTGAAGACAATGAAGGCCAGCCCGGTGCCCTCCACGCCCTGCAGGTGGGCAGGTGTGTCACCCC